>NW_016108100.1:164457-186377 GCF_001604975.1 Cebus imitator | reverse complement strand
CGTGTCCCCCGGGGAGGAGGTGGGCATACTCAGGCGTGTCCCCCGGGGAGGAGGTGGACATACTCAGGCGTGTCCCCCGGGGAGGAGGTGGGCATGCTCAGGCGTGTCCCCTGGGGAGGGGGTGGACATGCTCAGGTGTGTCCCTCGGCAGTGAGGTGTGCATGCTCAGGTGTGCCCTCTCCAGAGGAGGGGAGTGTGGGAGACACGTCCACTGCTGGCCTCCTGTCCCCTCGTTCCAGCCTGAGGCCTTCTCTGGGCGCTCCCCTGTTGGTGACTGGAATTAACTTGCTCCTCTGCTGCCTTCCTGTAAGGGCTTTTTTTTTGTAAGTCATTTCCTACTCACATAGGTTCCTCTCTGCAGAGACACTCATCTCTGGTGGTATGGGCCTTTATTCGGCATCGTCTCTCCAGCCAGCGCTGACAGCAGGGGCCTCTCAGGGGCAGCAGGCCAGGCTGCTTTTCTGGAGCTCACTTCCTCTCCCCCTGCCTTTTGGACCCATCAGGATCCTCAGGCAAGAGGTCTCCAGGGAGACACAGCTGAAACTCCTTGCTCTGCTTTGGTGCCTACGTTGGCGCTGCCATTTCCAGTGTGGATTAAAAGTGGCTGTGGGGCAACCCAAGTGTCCTGCCGGAATCCCTTGTAGGAGGTGGTGGCTGTGGGCACGGGGTGGTGTCAGGAGGCCCATGGCTTACCTGCATTGGCCACTCCTGCTCTGAGTGTGTGCAGCAGGCCAGGCCCTGGGCATCCAGGCTTTCTCCTGGTGGTCAGAGAAACTGAGAACAGGGGACCGAGACAGCTCCAGGGGACATCAAGCGGCCCTGCAGTGAGATAGTAGTGGTGGTGGAGGGGAGAGAGCACGCTCTCCCCGCCACACACCTTTGGTGTGGGCCCCTGGGACCCACTGTGGCATTAGCCTCTGCTGCATCACACCCACTCGCTAGGGTTCCGATTTTCACCCATGGATGACCCCTCTTTCTCAGGGTTGCCGAGAGTAAAGCAGGAAAAGGGATGCCTTTTGTCCAGCCCTGGCCCAGGAAGTGCTCTTCACATGGCCGCTGTGATCCCTTCTAGATTTGAGGTTCCTCCAGTGTCTCTGAAGCCTTCCTCATGCACGGGCTGTGCCTTACAAATCGCCCTCTCTGGGACCCGCCGAATTCTGAGTGGTTTGGTTTGTGTCCATTCAGCCATTCAGGTGTTCAGATACTGAATGTGAGCTGTGGACCTCCTCAGGGCCGAGCACGGAGACAGATGGAATGATGAGTGGGCACCAATGCACCCTCCATCTTCATTAGCGTCTTCCGTGTCTTGAGGACCTGGGGGACATTCTTCACATAAAGGCATGGCTGTGTCATCGCAGGCTGTAAGGTACACACGGTGCCATGACAGTGGGTGTCTGCTGGACAGGAGTGCATCTCCATGCATCTTCAAGTTGATGGGGGTGGGGAAGCTATGTGTGAGGGTGGGTGTGGTCGGAGAAGCTGGAGGTGGGGCATGGTGAGCGTGCAGTCTCTTTCCTAGGAGGATGGGAGGCACTCGAGGCTGTAAAGTAGAGGAATGTGGCTGGAGGGCAGCATGGCTGCTAGGCAGGGGAGGGGAGGAGGAGAGTGGCAGAGGGGCAGACCCCATCACCTGCTCATCAGGCATCGGCGCTGGGAGCCCCTCTGAAGCTGGAGTTGGCTTTTCCCATGCAGAGATGAACAAAACATGCCTCCCACATACCCCAACTTGCAGAAGCAGCCCTGCCTGGCGAGGAAGACCCTTTCCACACAGAGCAGCAGGCATGGGGACCTCAGAGAGGGGTAGCATTTATAGAGACAGAAGGAATGGCCCAGAAGTACACTCCAGGCAGGTCAGGAGCTTGCCAAGACCAAGGCTGGATGAGGTGCCGGACAGACTTCAATGTGTATCTGCTGGGAGGGGGGAGCTGGGGCCCACAGCAGAGGTCACGCCTTGTCATCATGGAGAAGGGCCTCTGGAGAGCAGGCACAGCAGGAGAGGCCGTGCGTGGCAGAGTGTCTGGGCTGTTGTGGCTGGTACCTGACCCTTTAGGGTCTGGAATGCCTTGTGAGGCAGGTTGGTCCTGTTTTCTTAAATTTTTACAATTTAAGAAAAGACTTAAATTTGGGGAGTTGTAGCTGTGACTTCCAGCATCAGCAGAGGGTGTGGGAAGGTCAGCTTGCCCTGGCCCTTGGCTGCCCACGCAGGAGCCCGCATTGTGCCACATGGCCTCGCCCTCAGAGATGGCATTCTGCTTTCTGCTGGGCCTTTTGGCACCTAAAGTGTTTCGTTCTGCAGTTGATGGGAGTGTGGCCAGGCATGTGTCAGATTTGTGTGGGCCAGCATGCTTAGGGTTTATTTTTACAATTTAAGAAAAGGCCTTTGTCATTGATATCTTTTACATCAAAGTCAAAGCTTCTCATCCCCACCATCTTGTTTGGAAAAAGCAGCTGTGCAAAAAACGGCCTCTGTGGTTAACTCATGGGAATCAGGCCAGCGTGTGTTTAGAGGGCTGCGCTGGGAGATGCCAGCAGATTACCCTCACCTCTCAGCACGGCCTTCTCCTAGGAGCAGCAGCTGAGAGCCTGGGGCTGGGCCTACAGCAGGTACTGCCCACTCTTGCCGGCCTGCCAGGCCTCGTCCAGGCCAAGCAGCAGCTGTGGTCAGGATTTGGGAGCCAGTGGATCTGCTGGAAGGACCTGGGAGAGGGCCTTGGAGTGTGCGGTGACAGGGAAGCTGGGTGATGCGGGCGTTTATGCAAAGGACTCAGTCAGGCCCAGTGGTCAGGAGGAGGGTTGTTTGTAGCTTGGGCTGTCTCCCTGAGCTTCTCAGGAGAGAGGTGGCTCAACTGACCATGCGGACAAGGTCTTCTGCCCAGCCAGGGCACAGGCTAGGCTGTTTTACTCTGTGTACTCGGCACATGTCCTTCCAAGCTTTCTCTTCCAGAACTCCTCCTTTCTGGAGCGTCCCTGCCCCTTCCCCACCCAGCCTCGGCAGGGGTGGCCTGCCCCCCCACCCCCACCCCCACCTCGCCAGGCTTTTGGCAGATGCAGTGTTTTCAGGGTCTTATTGCCGTGCCTCAGTTTCCTGTTGTAGCTTCAGTTTCTCAGGTGTCCGTGTTCTCAGGGTCAGTTTCCTGTTGTAGCCCACAGCGGGATTGGTGCACCTCAGGGAAGCATCCATGTTTGCAGCTCACTGTTGTTCTGAGTGGGGGCACATGTGTCATGACTTGTGCTTAATTTTCCTGGGACCATGGCAGGCAGCCCGTCTGGCATGTGGGTGGGACAGCAGGGGCCCTGGCAGGCTGCAGACCCCTCCCCTGAGGAAAGTATCTTGGACACCAGGCAGACACGGCCACCCCACTCCCCAGGGAGGAGCTGTTACAGTGCTAAGGCCAGAGGCCTTCCTGTCATCTTCCTCTCCACACAGCTCTTGAGGGCTGAGGAGCGAGTGGGGAGATGAGAAAGGCTTCCTGTCTTGGATGGACCCCATTTCTCCTTTTAATCTCTGTGTTCCTCCTGAGTGTGAAGTGCTTTTCCTGCAGGCCTTTCATGAAAGGTGCAGAGGCACATTTTCTAAAGTGGTTGGTTCAGAGGAAGACATCACAGATACCTGTGGCCCTGCTGGTGTGTAGGTCACATACCACACGGCAGCAGGGACCCCCCAGCCCTGTGTAGCTGCCCTGCCCTCAGCAACCATGGGCTGATGGCCAGGAGAGGGGCCCGGTGGGTGTCAGGGACGGTGCTGCCTGCCACCTCCCACCCCGACTGCCTAGGAGGACCAGGGATGATCCTCACATGCACACAGGCATAGCCACACGTATGTACACCTGCTCATGCACATGTGCACACACTCACATTTTCACATCCACATATTTGTTGTATGTGAATGACATGTATCACATCACATTGTTTTTCAGCACAGAAGCTAGTGGGAGCGTCAGTGAGGATTTTTAAGAGGCAGCAGCTGAGGAGCCCTTTCAGCCGGAACAAATCTGAGCTTGTCCTCTCTGCTGTCAAATAGCAGCTCTAGCAAATCCTAAATGTTGCCTGTGGATTCAGCAACTGGTTAGATGCTAGCTCATTGCAGAGGCTCACCTGTCTGTGCCTGCGCCTGTTACACTCGGGCCCTCCTTCCCAGCTGCACGATGCCTTCTGGGTCCTGGAAGGTGCTGGAGGCCCTGGAGACGCCGGCCTGCCTCAGAGCATGCGAGGTGCCCCATGACCCCACTCACCCCAGGATCCGCACTCCTCGGGACACACGGTGCTCTTTGATCTCCACTCACACACCAGACACCCAGTGTCCAGACCCATGTTCTTTCCAGAGGGCCAGAGTGTGTGGGCAACCACGAGCTAGGCTTTTAATGTTCTTTTGTAGAAATTTCCACCTTTCATCCATCAAATCACCATTAAACACAGTTGCTCTAAGTCCACTCATGAAGCCCCATGTAGGTAAGCAAAAAGACTGTCCCTGCCTGTAGAGCTTCTAGGCTGGTGGGTTGATCTTGGAGCTCACCGTGCCCAGCCTACACCACCAGGGAGCATTCAGCCTGGGAAAGGGGAACGGTTTCCCCTGGTTCTGTGCTGTTCTGAAGCTGTTCCTGTCCCCCACTGTGGGAAGTCTGCTCCCTGGGCAGGTCTGTAGGCCAAGTGATTGGTCCCAGTGGAAGGGCAGCTATGACTGGAATGAGGTCGCCCTCAGATGCTGTGGTCCCAGATCGGAGGGCATTGTCCCGAGGGGGCCTGGTGATGAACTGCCCAGCCCATCTGGGGATCAGGAGTCCAGGGTGGGACTTTGGGAGCCTTTGCAGCCTCATTCTTCCTCCCCCAAGCAGCTTCAGGGGCAGGCTGAGGCAGCCAGGTCCACAGGCTGGAGGGTGGTGAGTGCCTCCGCTTGGCTGGGCAGCACTGTCTGCAGGCTGGTGACCTTCAGAGCTGCCCCTGGCCAACTGCCTGGCTGCCAGTAGTGACAGCAGCCCCCTTGCCGAGCTCTGCAGGTGGGGCTGGCAACCACAGCCAGCAGAAGCGGGTGCATTCTGCAGGTCCAGTTCTGCCCCAGACTTGCTTCTTTCTGAAAGCCTGAGAGCCTTCCTGGTCCCCAGCATCCTCAGGGTGCCCACACACACTCTGGCCAGGGGCTGTGCTGTGCACTGCACTGGGCACTCTGGGCCTTTCCTCTGGCACTCACACCCTTCCGCTCTTGAGAGCTTTCTCGGCCCTGGTGTTCACTATTTCCTCTCCTTGATTTTCTGTGTCTTCTTTCTGAAACTTATTTGGGTGTTGGATTTTCTAATAGCTTTCTCCCTTTTTAATCTTTCAATCCTGTTTTCCTTCTTTTTGTTCTGTATTTCCTCAGCTTTGTTGACCTATTCTTATTTCATTTGTTGCCATACTCTTTCATTTGTTGCCTTCTGTATTTCCTCAGCTTTGTTGACCTATTCTTATTTCATTTGTTGCCATACTCTTCATTTCCCGAGAGTCTGTTTCTGTTGTTCTCCGAGTCTTCTTTCATATAGAAAACATCCTGTCAGTGTTCCCGAGTGCAGTGGGCTCACTTGATGTTAATAATGGTGCTTTTTGGAGTTTTCTTCTCCCGCTGAATGCTGTTTTCTGCTGCTCTGCGTTGCTGTTTTTCTGCCAGCATTGGACCTTACTCTTTCTTTTTGGATGATTTCCTTAGGCGTTTGGTGGTCCCAGCTGCCCATGCTGGGGTGGCTTTGTGCTGTGCTTCTCCTCGGAACCTGGATGGGCCTTCCACTGGGGAGACCTTGGGAGGGGGCGCCACTAGCTCCTGGGGGCTGAGCAGGGGTGGCACTGGGAAGTGTGTCTGTCATTGCAGGACTCCTCTGACCAGGCCACTCTGCCCATGAGTTACCTGAGGGCCAGATCTTCCGCAGGATGTACAGAATGACATGCAGGCTCCTGCCCTTCACTCCCAGAAGCAGAAGCCAGTAGAGTACCCTGTCCCCAGCCAGCGGCATCAGCACAGCCCCTCAGGGAGCATGTCTCCTGCCACAGCCTTCAGCAGCTGGCACTGCTTCTGTGTCTGTGCTTGGCAGAGCAGGCAGGGCTGATGGCAGCAATTTTGGCGCCACTCGGCAGAGGCAGGCCTGGCTCTGGCTCTCCTATCCAGTGGTGTTGGGGTGCCCAGCAGGGACTGGAGCCTCCACCTCACCCAGCACCAATGAAACAGAGCAGGATGGGGGAGGTCTACGGCCATCCATGGCCCTTGTGCACAGGTGCACGTCCATACTCAGTGTGTGCCAGGATAGTGTCCACCAGGCCTGTGCAGTGGCAGAACTCCTACCCTGCCCCCAGGTGTGGCACTCCTAGATGTATAAGAGCCAAACAAAAGTTTCAAAACCCAGGACACAGAAGCAGCCGGGATGAACAGAGAATCAGGCAGATGTACATTTACAGTTGAGGACTCTCACACCTCACTCTCCGTGACTGATGGAGCTGAATGTCCCCATCAACCCGCAGGACCTAATCAGTGTCTGTGGAATGCCCTGTCCATGAGCGGAGCACTCTTGCCTCCATGTTCACCTGGGACAGTTGCAATAGATCATATCCTGGGTCATCAAACAGACCCCAGTAAACTTGAAAGAATTGAATTCATTCAGACTGGGTGTTCTGAGTATAATGAACCCAAACTAGATGTCAGTAACAGAAGAACAACAGGGAAATCTCAGCAACATGCTTCTAAATTGCCCATGTAGGGAGGAAGTCACTAAGTAAAACTAAGTACGCTGAGCAATATGGAAATACACACGTCCAAATTAGTGGGGTCCACCCAGACGGGGGCTGAGAAGGAACTATGTCACGCTCAGTGTTCACATTGGAAAAGAGGAACGCTCTCTAATTTACGTTCCTACTTCAAGAGCCTGGAAAAAGGAGAGCGGAATAGCCCAGAACAAGCAGGACAAAGGAAATAACAATGAGCAAAAAGCAATGAAATTGAAAAGAAAAAACCAGAGAAAATTATTAAAACAATAAGCGGTGGCTTTTTTTTTTTCTCTCTCTCTCTATCAAATTTGGAAGTTTATTTTGCCAAGGTCAAGCATGCACCCAGGAAAAAGAAACAGAACTTAGGAACATCTGTGATTATCTGTGGTTTTTCCAAAGAGTTTTTGAGGACCTCAGCATTTAGAAGGGAAAGAGAAGGCAACAGGAGAAAGAGGAAAGGGAAAAATGGGTGAGGGAAGATACAAGAGGCAAGTGGTTATATTCTTTTTAAGGTTTTGATTAGTGTTGACTAAATCCACATTTTACATGTGAAAGGAGAGTGCTCAGAGAATTTCATTTTTACATAAGATAAAGTAAATGCAGAACAGAGGAAACAGTCAAATATACATTTGTCTCAGGTGAGGGCAGAAGGATAACTTCTACTTTTGTCTTAGTCCCATAGCTGTGGAGATAAGCTGTTAATTTACATGGTAAGAGTGAGTTTCAGGGTGTATTAGTCCATTCTTGAATTGCTATAAAGAACTACCTGTGACTGGGCAATTTATAAGGAAAAGAGGTTTAATTGACTTACAGTTGCACAGGTTGTACAGGAAGCATGGCTGGGGGGCCTCAGAAAACTTACAATCATGGTGGAAGGCAAAGGGGAAGCAGGCACATCTTACATGTACGAATAAGGAGGAAGAAGAGAGTGGGAGGTGCTGCACACTTTTAAACAACCAAATCTTGTGAGAACTCACTGGCTATCTGTGAGAACAGCAAGGGGGCAAGGAGCATATCTGCCCCCATGATCTAGTCACCTCCCAACAGGCTCTTGTTCCAACATTGTTGATTATAATTTGACATAAGATTTGCACAGGGACATAAATCCAAACTGTATCATTTCACCCCTGACCCCTCCCAAATCTCAGGTTCTTCTCATATTTTAAAATGCGGTCCTGCATTCCCAACAGTCTCTAAAGTCTTAACTCATTCCAGCATTAACTCAGAAGTCCACAGTCCAAAGTCTCCTCTAAAACAAGGCAAGTTCCTTCTCCTATGAGCCTGTAAAATCAAAGCCAGTTAGTTACTTTCAAGATACAAGTGGATACAGGCATTGGCTAAATACTTCCATTCCAAAAGGCAAATATCAGCCCAAAGAAAGGGAACTGAAACTCATATTTAAAAGAGAAGCAGAGTTGCAAAAGTTTGGAAAATTTGCAGCCTTGCCATGCAATAGAAAAGAAAATTTCACTTTCTAAGAAGGAATTCAAGCCAGTTGCAGAAATTCACATTTGTAAAGAAGAGCCAAATGCTGATAGTGGAGATAAGGGAGGGAAAGTCCTTGAAGGAATTTCAGAGACCTTTGTGGCAGCCCTTACTATTACAGGCCTGGAGGTCTAGGAGGAAAAATGGCTTTGTGGGTCAGGTCCTAGGCCCCACTGCTCTATGCAGACTCAAAAAATAATGCCTGGCATTGTGGCCACTCCAGCTCCAGTCTTGGCTAAAATGGATGAAGGAACAGCTCAGGCTGTTGCTTCAGAGGGTGCAAGCCAAAAGTCTTGGTGGCTTCCATGAGATGTTAAGCCTGAGGTTGTGCAGTGTGAGAGTTGAGGCTTGGGAGCCTCTATCTAGATTTCAGAGGATAAATGGAAACACCCAGATGTCCAGGCAGAAGTCTACTATGGGGCAGAGCTCTCATGGAAACCTCTACTAGAGCAGTACAGAGGGAAAATGTGGGGATGGAGCCCCCACACAGAGTCCCCACTGGGGGACTGCCGAGTGGAGCTGTGAGAAGAGGGACACTATCCTCCAGAACCCAGAATTGTAGATTTACTGACAGCTTGCACTGCATGCCTAGAATAGCAACAGACACTCAACGCCAGCAGGTGAAAGCAGCGGAGTAACCCCTTGCATCATTGTGGCCGGGATGTGAGACATCAAGTTAAAGGAGATTACTTTGGAACTTTAAGATTTACTGACTGTTCCACTGGGTTTCAGACTTGCATAAGTGGTGGCTTTTTAAAAAATTCAATAAAATTGACAAACCGCTAGCAAATTTGACAAAAATTAAAAGATGCCACCAAAATCATCAATATCAGCAATGAAATAAAGGCCATCACTGCAGGTCCTATAGCCATGAAGCAGGGTGTTATGCTACAAACAACTTTAAGTAGTGGACTCACTCCTTAGAACCCACAAGTGACCAGACTCAACCAAGATGAAGTAGGTTATCCGAACAGTCTTGTAAACTATTTTGAAAAATGGAAGTCATAGTTAAAAATGAAGGCTATTCCTAGGCCCAAATGGTTTCCCTAGAGATTCTACCAAACCGTTAATAATTAAGATAAATTTGACGCAGAAAATTGAAGACATTGCCAAGGACAGGTGGGCAAGCCTTCCAGTGTCAGGACAGGCCTGTGACTGAATGGCAGTTATGGGTAGACACATCTACATGCGTGACAGGTGGTGTGGGAGTAGTCATGGAGGGAAGTTCCTGTGAGCTGGCAGCGTGTGAACAGTCTCAGGATTGTACCGACGTTAGCTTTCCCATTTTTGATGTTGTTGTTTAAGTTGTTACCATTGAGGGAGATTGGGTAAAGAGGACACGGTCCTCCTTGTATGTTTTCCACAAATTGCTGTGGATCTGTAATGATGTCTTTATTTTGCTTTAAAGGTCTTTGGCCAGTCCTGCAGTTCCAGCCCTCCCTTATCCCTGTTTCTGGAAGTCTCTGCTGGGGTGGCATCCCCGAACCTGGAGATCTTGTACTGTAAAGGCTTCTTGGCTGTTCCATTGCTGGCCCAGGATTCAGCTTTTTGGGGATTGTTTCACACTCATCCATCTGGAAGCTTTCCAGCTTCTGTTCTAAAGGTTATTTGATGTTGTGCCTTCTTTTATTTTCTTTGTCTTCAGGTAAATACCTCAAAAAAAGTAAACAAAACCTTTACTCTTTTTTTTACTGGATTTTGAGAGAGATTACACTTAAATGCACATGTTCAAGCCACCATCTTTAACTTTGATGATTTTTCCATTTATATAAATATATTTAAAGTGAAACACACATCGCTTGCATCCTGTTTCTCCACTATATATATTAACATAAACACTTCCCCATGTTTTTATAAGCTTTTATGAGTCTTAATGTAGAGTTGATTAACCCCTTTTGGAGCCTGAGTGGTTTCGAGTTTTCACCTATTAAGAGGGAAGGTGAGAAAGGCGAGGAGCGAAAAAAAAGGGGAAGGTGAACTGTTGGCCATGTTTTGACTTCTGTGCGAGAGAGAGAATTTTGTGTGTCTTAAAAGACTGACTGTAGCCTGTGGGAGCCTGGCTGCACCTAGAAATCCGATCCCTGTGTTTCCTAGTGGTGACAGCCACTGCCCATAGCAGCAGTGGTGACCGTGATTGCAGTGAGAGGCAGCTGATGTTTGTGCAGGGCTCACTGTGGGCCTAGCACTGCACTGCATGCATGGTCCACGTGATTGAATTCTGATTGCAGTCCTGAGAAGAGTTTTGAGGATATTTATCATGTTGAGGCATAACACACACGATGGAAGGAGTTCATTTTAAACCTTAGTTCATGGTCAGCTAGTACCAAGGGCAGGCAGTGGTACCCTTATCCAGGGAGCAGGTCATAGAGGCTGCATTATCTTCACAGTTTTACAGCAATAATTAAAGCAAATAAAAGTGGATGTACTTCTTATCCCCACATGCCTGCAGTTCTCTTAGGTTTCTAGTTCATTTCGTGTGTTTGTTATGATAGAGGATGAATTTTGTGAAATGCTTTTTCTGCCTCGATTGCAATATTCATGTGGTTTGTCTTTCTTCATTCTATTACTGTGGTGTATTTCGCTGATTGATTTTCATAGGAACAACCTTGCATTCCTGATATAAACTCCATGTATAATCCTGTTAATAAGGTACTGGGTTTGCTGGGAACTTGCTGAGGATTTTTACATTTCTATTCAGAAAGGTTACTGGTCTGAGTTTTCTCGTAGTGTCTTTGTCTGGCTTTGGAATCAGCATATGGTGTTGGCTTCCTGGAATGAATTAGGAAGTTTTCCCTCCTCACCAGCCTTTTGGAAGAGTTTGGGAAAGATGGATGCTAATTCTTCTGTAACCTTTTGGTAGAATTCACCGGTAAAGCTGGTGACCATTATCTGATGGTCTTCTTTTCTTCTTTTGGAGGTTTTTCATTGCTGATTTAGCCTCCTTACTTGTTCATACCTCTACTCAGATTTTTTGTTTCTTCCTGAGTCAGTTTTTTGGGGTTTTATGTGTTTATAGGAGTTTGTCTGTTTCATTTAAATTACCCAATTTGTGAGTACAGTTGTTCATAGTGTTCTCCTATAATCATTATTTCTGTAAAATCAGTAGTAGTGTATCCTCTTTCATTTCTGAATTTTGTAATTTGAGTCTTCTCTTTTTTTTATTAGTCAGTCTATGTAAAGATGTGTCTGTTTTGTTGACCTTTTCAAATAAACAACTTCTGGTTTTGTGGACTTTGTCTATGGTTTTTATATTCTCGATCTCACTTATCTTTGCCCTGATCTTGATTATTTCCTTCCTTCTGCTGGCTTTGAGTTCAGTTCGCTCTTCTTTTTCTGGTTTCTTAAAGTGTACAATCAGCTTACTGATTTAAGATCTTTTTTAACATAGTCATTCGTAGCTCTATATTTCTCCTCTTTATTTTTATTTATCTCCAGGTATTTTCTAATTCCCTTGTGATTTCTTTTACCCACTGGCTGTTTAAGAGATTGTTACTTAGTTTCCACATATTTGTGAGTTTTCTAGTTTTCCTTCTGTTGTTGATTTATAATTTCATTTAGTTGCATTAATGCCATTGAGTTAATGAATTAGCTTATGAGGACTTGCTTTGTAGCCTGGCATGTAGTCTGTTCTGGAGGGTACCCCAGGCACACCTGAGGACAGGGTGTATTCTGCTGTTGCATGTGCGTCCTGCGGGTCTCATTGAGTCACTGGCGTGTGGTCTCTTCTGGAGGGTACCCCATGCACACCTGAGGACAGGGTGTATTCTTCTGTTGCACGTATGTCCTGCGGGTCTTGTTTGGGTCTGTTCTGGAGAGTTCCCTGGGCACACCTAAGGACAGGGTGTGTTCTCTGCCACATATGTGTCCTGTGGGTCTCATTGGGATCTCATGTCATCTGGGTCCTCTGCTTTCTCACTCATCTCCTGCCTGGTATAATCCACTCCTTTTTTTTTTTTTTTTTTTTTTTTTGTCTAGGACATACTCCATTGTATGGATGTACCATGGTTTAAAAAAAAATTTGTGGCTTTTTAAATCACTTGTAAATTGACAAGATTGTGTAAATTTATGGTATATAATGTGTTTTGAAATATGTATATACATTGGGAAGGGGTTGATTTGAGCTCATTAATAGATTCATGACCTCACATAAATGTTTGTGTGGTGAGAACACTGAAAATTTAGTTGTTCAGTGATTTTCAAGTATCCAGTACATTGTTACTAGCTGTAGTCACTGAGATACACGATAGATCTCTTGAAGGTATTTATCCTGTCTGAGCGAATCTTTGTGTCCTTTGCCCAACATTCCCCCACCCCCCTGACCTCCTCGGTAACCACCATCCCGCTCTTTGCTTCTGCGATGGGCACAGAGGTTGATTCCATATCTTGGTCATTGTGAATAGGGCTATCACGAGCATGGAAGAGCAGGTATCTTTTTGATGTGCTGATTTTATTTTCTTTGGGTGTATACTCGTAAGCGGGATTGCTGGGTCCCATGGTAGTTTTAGTTTTTTAAGGAAGCACCACACCAGTTTCCACGATGGTTGTACTGGTGGTTGCATTTCCCACCAGCAGTACCACATGCTCTCACCAATGCTTGTTATTGCCTGCCTTTGTATAGCAGCCACTCTGACAGGTGTAAGGCGACACCTCATGGAGCTTTGGTTCACATTTCCCCGCAGAGGAATGATGCTGGGCACTTTTTCGTGGACGCCGCAGGCATGTCTGCCCTTTCCTACAGCACCTGCAGTAGAAACTTCTCATTCCTGAAATTGTTCCCTTGTCATCTCTCTTTTACTCCTTTTCCAGTCTTGCTAGAGATTTGCAGTTTAGTTGGTCATTTGAAGAACCCGTTTTGGGGGTTCTTTGGTGTTTCTCTGTTGGTGTTTTGTTTTCAGTTTTGTTGATTTCTGCTCTTTATGATAGTGTTTCTTCTCCTTGCCTTGGGTTTTTCCCCTTTTTTTCTAGTTTCCTAAGGTAGAAGCTTAGTTGATTGAGGTCAGATCTTTCTTGTTTTGTTCATATAAATATTTGAAACTAAATTTTTTCTCTAAGTGCTGATTTAACCCATCCATAAGTTTTGATATGTTGTGTTCAGTTAAAAATTCTTTCTGGTTTCAGTAATGAGGTTCTTTAAGCTGTGAAATATTTTGATATGTGTTGTTACATTTTCAGATTTTTGGAATTTTCCTGTTACCATGCTGTTATTGATACTTGGTTTAATTTGATCATGGTCTGTGAGTATTGTTTGTATAATTTTAGTTCTTTTAAACTTGTGAAGGCTGTGTGAGGCCCCAGCCATGTGATCCGTCTTGGGGCAGCTTTCTTCTGTGCTTGGGAAGAGTGTGTGTTGGGCTGTGCCTGGGTGGTGTGTTCTGTGAATGTTGATTGAGCTGAGCCTTCGCAGCTGATGGAGGGCGCCTTCCACTTCTTCCGGGTCCTTGCTGACCTTGTTTGAATGTTGACTGGGCTGGAGTGATGGAAGACGCTGTCCAGATCTTCTCCGCCCTTGCCTACCTTGTCTCCAAGTTCTCTGTGTTACTTTGTTCCTTTCTTTCTTTTCAGCCACCTTTTCATTTTGACGTCATTCTTGGTTTATAGGCAAGTTGTGCAAATTGGACAGAGAGTTCTCATAGCCTCCTCACCCAAGTTCTCATGCTGTTGACATCTATTGTCGCCATGGGTGTGACTCTGGACCCATCTCCAGCCCTCGTTTGGATCCACTGGGGTTTCCTGCTTGTTGCAGCCAGGGACCGCGTTGGTTTCAGTCATCACGTTTCTCCTGCCACTGCTCTGTGACAGTTTGTCTTTCCTGGCGTCTCCTGACCTCAACAGTATGTGTAGATGTCCCTAGAACGCCCCTGAACCGAGCTTGTGTGATGTGTTTCATTATTAACCTGAGATTGTGGTTTTTGCAAGAAAGATCACAGACTGCAAGTTCTTTTTCACCATATCGTATCAGGGACCCCTAAGGTCCATGCGACAGCAGTGTGGATACTGGACCTGACCACTGGACTAAGGCGCGCTTTGCCCGGTGCCGCCTCTATGAAGTTGTGTGTGCTTTCTCCCCTCTCTTCTTTGAAAGTGAATCCTTCAGGGCTCAGGCGACACTACCCCTCTGGAGGGATGAGCTCTACCTGTATGTTGTGAGTTCTAGGAGGGAGAGTGTCTCCTCTTCCCTGTTTATTCACTCCTTCGTTTATTGCTAGCAGCGTGGACTGAAGTGCGTTTGCCCCGTGCTCTGTGTTCTGATCCGGTTCATGCACAGGGACTTGTTTCGCTGCATGATCTCCCTGTGGCTGACCATGCCCTGCCCCTCCCCACCCCGCTCCATCTTTGGGTTTCCTGAGCCCTTCCTCACTTTCCGGCACCACAGCGTGCTCCAGACTCACCTCTTGTCCTCTCTGTCACAGCTTTACAATCAGCCCTTTCTCCGGGGAGCCCTGAGCCTTCTCTTGGCAGGACATTCCTGAGCAGTCCAGATCGGGGTCTGGGTGTGCCTGTGGCTCTTGGGGGACGCTGCTTCTGCGCTCTCCCACCAGCTGGCTCTACTGTAGTGTTTACTTGCTATAAATAGATCTGTCCTTTGACCTGTAACCTACTTGTACCTGTATTTTGAGTTTCTGTATACATCATGTCATCGGGTCAGTTTCTGAACCATCATGGCAATCTCTCTTTTCATTGCTACCATTTCATTATTTATTTTGTCTGTTTCCTCCATTTTTGTTTTTCCTTTTCATACTTCCTGCTTTCTGTTGAGTTACTTGAACAGTGTTTAGTATTTGATTTTAATTTCACTGATGGGCATTTGATTGTATTTCTCAGTTTGATGTTTTGAGTGTTTGCTCTGGGAATTACAGAGCGCTTACTTACTGCTGCTTACTTAGAATCAGTCTTATCCCACTTGAAGTCACACCCAGAAGCCCCTCCCTGCAGGTCCCTTGCCCTGTCCATTTATGCTGTCCCTCCACCTACATGGAAATGCCACAGGCTTTGTTTTCAGTCATCGGTATTTTGAAGAAACCAGTGGAAGAGCCGGGTATCATCTGTATGCCCAGGTAGCTGCTGTTTCTGTTCTTCCTTCCTTATTAATGCTCCAGGTATCCTTCGTGTCTCCTTTCCTTCTGAAGGATTTCCGGCAGCCGCTCCTGGAGAGCAGGTGGCTGTGATTCCTCACAGTTTCCCTTGGGGTGAGGCCATCTTTATTCCTCCTGTGTTCCCTGAAGGAGCTCTGCCTTGGGCTGGCAGCATGGGCCTCGGCCTTCACCTCCCAGCATGTCTCGACTGCAGCGTTCCTCCTTCTGCTCACTGTCATACCTGCCTGGGGAGAGATTTGCAGACGCTCAAATCATTTTTCCCTTTGAGGTCATGCAGATTTTTTCTGTTTTCACAATTTTTTGCCTTCAGTTTTCAGCAGTTTCATTTGGATTTGTCTGGGTGTGGATTTCTTTGGGTTTATTCTGTTTGGAGTTTTCTTAGCTTCTTGAATCTGTACGTTTTGTGTTTTTTTGTTGTTGTTGTTGTTGTTGTTTGTTTTTTGCCTAATTTGGGATTTTTCAGCCATTTATTTCCTTAAATACTTTTCAGCACTTCACTTTTCTGTGAATTTGCTGAGACCTTTGGTTTCCATTCACCATGAGCACGCATATGCTTGTCTGTGTGGGCCGTCTCGTGGCCCCTCTCTGCTGCACTTGCCATATAACCCAGCATTGTCTCCTCAACCCCATCAGCTGGAACTGCCTTTCCCAGCTGACTTGAAATCTCTGTGGTTCTTCATGTGCCGAGTAATTCAGGGTTATGTTCTGAACATTGTGAGAGATGTTGTGTGAGGAATGTGAGTGTTTTAGTTTAGCAGTGAGTTGACCTGGGTAGACTCTAGCCCAGGTCCCAGCGACCTTCTGTGCGGCGCAGTTCCCATCCCAGTTGAGGTTGTGAAGCCTTGGCAGTGCTCCTCACCTTGGCCTGGAATGTTAGCAGTGCCTGTCAGCTCAGCTCTCACCAGCTGCATAGGCCAGTTTGGATGGGATCCAGGCATGGCCCGACCCAGGACACCACCCCTCCCCAGGGTGGCCCTTTTTAGTCTGTCCATTCTGTGATCTTCCGGGTCCATTTACATTTCTGGGTTTCCCCTTGGTGGTCCTCCAGGGACATGGGGCTCTCTTTGCACCATCTATTGTACTCTGCTGGTGTCATGGAGGTTTGGCCCATGCCCGGCCCCACAGGAGGGAGGACAGAAAGGAAAACACAGCAGGAATTTGTTCTGCTCATCTGGAACCACAGCAGCTTCAGACAGAGAACATGGCTTCTGCTTCAGGCTCCCTACTGCCACTGTTGCTGCCACTGCTGCCGCCACTGCAGCCCCGTGGGCTCACCCTGTGGCAGTGTGCAAAGAGTGGAGCCAGGGGCCACAGGGTTGGGGGAGTTCATATGCCTGAGCAGGGAGGGCTCCTGAAGCTCGGTGGCTTTCTTTCCCAGCTCCCAGCTGAGTGTTGGAGGACTTTGCCTTGAGCTCCTCATACAGCAGCCTCACCACTGCCTGGATGGTGGCACAAGGTTGAGGTCAGAGGGGGGATAGAAGGGCCATGGTGTCCCCTGCCCACCAGTGTGGCGGGCCTTTCAGAGCCAAGCAGTCATCCAGGCTTGGTAGCCATGTCTGTGGGAGAGGAAGGGCAGGTGTGCACACCCCATCACACTGCTGCCTGTGGGGCTCTGTCGTGCGCTGTCTTTATGAGAAACAGAAGTATGGGTGGGGGGCGGGGTGCTCTGTGTCAGGACACATAGCAAGTGTTAGGTTAAGCTGGGTTCTACCCACTCTTGTGTGACCATCTCCAGAGCTGGAGGTCCTACGTACCCTGCTCGCTAGCCTCTCTGGTGGGGTTCCCACACCCATTGTTCAAGGGAAATTATCATCAGTGTCTACTGTGAGCCAGAGAGCATGATCAGGGCTGGAAACATGGAGCCAGCCATTTGATGACGGGGACAGAGAAGTAAAACGTGAAGTGTGGTGGTCAGGGCCTACTGGGGAGGGGCTGGTGGGCAGTGCAGGTGTCTGGGACTTGTGGGAGGCTGGCCTGAGCGAGGGGCTTCCTGGACCACATGCTGTCTGTCTGTTGGGTCTCGGGTCACCCTACTGTCTCCTCTCTAGGCCCTGGGAGCCTCACCTGCAGCACTCACCCCCGCCTCAACATTATGCATCTTTTAGTTCAGCAAAAACAACTAAACATTTTTCTTGCAAAAGTTTCCAGCGTGTGTGATGGGTTTGTTATGAGCAAGATCCCGGCCACCCTCCAGCTGCTTTCCACGCACACGCTCGGAGACAGGCACCTGCTTTGATTGGCGTCATCTTCCCGAGGAAGAATCTAGGCTGGCAGCTAATTTATGTAGCACCCCTCATGTTTAAAGAAGTTGAAGTAAGTCAATTTCAAGAAGCTTATGCCAGAACTGATTACTTTGAACCATTTGAAGGCAAACCAGAATTCTGAGCTTTCAAACACACCCCCAACTTGTTTATTCGTTTGTTCTCTTTCTCGCTCTCTGTGCAGTAACAGTTTGTTGGAAAAGGAGGACAGCAGAAGAAAGCACCCCCTTCAGTGCACAGACAGGCACTTGTGGACCTGCTCTCTGGTGGTGAGGGTGGATCACACAGGTCATTCTGTGAACATGGCTGCAGCTACATGCATGCGCTCTTTTAAATTCAGCCCTTAAAACATTTTGCTCCCAAGCCTTCAGAATGCATAGTATCATTTTAAAAGGGTCCTTGGGGGCTTTTCGTCCAGCACCTTCCTAAGTTGAGAAGTCCCTACCAAAGGCAGCTTCCCGGAGATGGCCTTGGAAGCCTCTGCCATGTGGTTTCTCAGTTACCTTAGGCAGGTTCATGCCCCTGAGAAGCCCTGGGAGGCGGGGGTCAGGAACACCCACCCGAGGCCCTACTCCAGGCTTGGTGTCCAGCAGGCCCCTTACCGGCTCTGTGAGAGGGGCCTCTCACACAACTTTCTGAGCCTCAGTCTCCCGTGTACTGGGTACCAGGACTTCCCTGCTAGATTGGATGTGGAGACTGAGGAGGTTGTTTGTAAAGCTGCAGCACTTGCAGGGCTCCCAAAACCTCTCCAGGAGGCATAGCTGGTGCTGGAGGTGTGTGCTAAGTCTCATGCTATGTGGTTACCCTCCCAAGAGACGTGACACTGGGCTATGCTCAGATGTCTCTCCTGCCGGCGCTCCCTGTCTCAAGAGGAGCGAGGCATTGCTGCTGCAGGAATACCTTCTAGGCCCGTGCTCAGAGTGTTGGTGTGAGTGGGAGCAGCCCACGGAGTCTGCTGGGGTAACAGAGACGTGTGCCTCCAGCCAGCAGCCCCACCTCTGGAAGCATGTCCTGCAGATGCGCCATATAGGCAGGAAGCAGTTGTCAGAAATTTTACAGCTTTCTTGAGGTTATAACTGGTGTATAATAAACCGTGCAGATGTAAAGTACAGTGTGATAAATCTGCCTGTACACACACACACACACACACACACCACACACACACCCCTGTGGAGCCCTTACTGCATTCACATTCAAGACCCCTCTTGCTTGATAGGAATCCCTCCTCCCTGCTTCCTCTCCCTACTCCCTACTGCCCTCCAACTTGCTTTGAGTCACTGTAGATGGCAGGTGGTCGTCAGGTCTTCCTGGAATGGTGTCGATCCTGGAGCGTGTGCTCTCTGTCCTTTTGTCCCTTTCATGCAGCATGGCTGGTTTTGGGAGAGATCACTCGGCACACAGCTGCGTCATCTTCACTGCTGAGTTGTGTTCTGTCATATGGAGACATCACAGTTTATACGTTCCTTTGTGATGGACACTTGGAGTTTTTCTGGCTTTTGGCTCTTCTGAATGAAATTGCTGTATATCATAAATAAAGTCCTGTGTGGAAATCTTCATTTTCTCTTGGGTAAACACCCAGTGTGTAGTGGCTGGTGGTCGCATGTGTCATGTGTTCCGAGGTTGCCCATCTTCCTGAGTGGTTGAGATACAGCTTCTCCTCACCAGCATGTGGCACAGTCTTTTTACTTAGTCCCTTTATTATTAGTTTTTTAACTTTTTTGTTTGAGACGGAGTCTCGCTCTGTCACCGAGGCTGGAGTGCAGTGGCACGATCTCCGCTCACTGCAGCCTCTGCCTCCCAGGTTCAAGCAGTTCTCTGCCTCAGCCTCCCGAGTAGTTGGGATTACAGGCGGCCACCACCATGCCTGGCTAATTTATTTTGTATTTTTAGTAAAGATGGGGTTTCACCATCTTGGCCAGACTGGTCTTGAACTCCTGACCTTGTTATCCACCCGCCTCAGCCTCCCAAAGTGCTGGGATTACAGGAGTGAGCCACCATACCCAGCCAAACATTCCTTTTAGAGACAGGGTATTGCTCTGTCACCCAGGCTGGAGTGCAGTGGTGGGATCATAGCTCCCTGCAGCCTCTGACTCCTGAGCTCCAAATGATCCTCCCACCTCAGCCTCCTGAGTAGCTGGGACTACAGGTACATGTCACCACACCTGGCTAATTTTTTTAAAGTTTTCATTTAGACCTTCTAAAAGGTTTGCAGTGGTGTCTCACTGTGGCCTTTTTTTTCCCCCACAAATGACTAATGACGTTGAACATCTTTTCATTCAGCTCACCTGTCATCCATAGATCTTCTTTGGTAAAGCACCTGTTTTTTTGTGCATTTTTAAATCGGATCATTTTTCTTATTGTTGAGTTTGGGAGAGTTCTTTATATGTTCTGGATACAAGGCCTTTATCAGATTATCTGCTTTCCAAATATTTTCTCCCAATCTGTGTCTTGTCTTTTCATTGTCTTCATCAGGTGTTTTGAAGAGAAGTTTTTTATTATAAAGTCCAATTTTTCAAATTTTTCTCTTATATATGATGCTTTGGGTATTAGTCTGTTTTCACGCTGCTGATAAAGACATACCCGAGACTGGGTAATTTATAAAGAAAAAGAGGTTTAATGGACTCAGTTCCACATGGCTGAGGAGGCCTCACAATCATGGCGGAATGCAAAAGGCACATCTTACGTGGTGGCAGACAAGAGAGAATGAGAGCCAAGCAAAAGGGAAAACACTTATAAAATCAGATCTTGTGAGACTTACTACCACAAGAACAGTATGGGGGATACCGCCCCCATGATTTAGTTATCTCCCACTGGGTCCCTCCCACAACACATGAGAATTATGGGAGCTACAATTCAAGATGCTGTTTGGGTGAGGACACTGCCAAACCAGATCAGGTATCGTAGCTAAGAAATCTTTGTCCCAAATTCACAAAGATTTTCTACTCTATTTTCTTTTAGTAACTTCATAACTTTTGGTTCAGGATTGAGCAGGATTTTTGTTCATTGTACAAGCTTTTTATTCTTTATTTCCCCCATGAACACCCAGTTGTTCCAGAACCATTTGTTGAAGAGACTACCCTTTCTACACTGAATTGCCTTCGTATATTTTTCAAAAATTGGTGTGTTTCTGCATCTGTTTCTGGACTTTGTTCTGTCTTGTTGGTCTGTCTGTCTTGTAGTTTATCCAGCACTGCACTGTTGTGATTACTGCAGCTTTAGCATAATTGGTGAAATGAAGCAGCCCCTCCCTTTCCATTGTCAATGTATTTTCGCTTTTCTAGGTCCATTACGTCTCCATATGAATTTTAGAATCGGCTTGCCAGTTTGTACAAAGAGTCCTGTGGGATTTTGACTGAGGTTGCTGATTCTGTGGATTAATTTGGGAGAGAAGTGCGTTCCCAACACCGCTGAGTCTCCCAGCTTGTGAACAAGGCATAATTCTATCTCCCTGTACGGAGGTTGCCCTGGATCTCTCTCTGCAGTGCTCTGAGCTTGTCATGTGCAGGTTTTTCTTGGCCTGTTCCGTTCCATCTCTATGTAATTTCATGGTGTTGGATGCTTTTGTAAGTGATATTTTTCAGATGACTTTTTGGTGCTGATTTCTAGTTTAATTCAATTATAATCCTATAACACAGTTAGAATTATGAAATTCCTAAATAATCTGAGCTTTCTTTTATGGTTTAGTGTGAAGTGGTCTTAGTACATAGTTAGTTCAAGTGCTCCTGAAAAGAAGGGGCCTTCCGCTCTTAGAGTGGAAGTGTTTATCCAGGTGAATTAGGTCAAGTTGGCTGATCGTGTAGTCCTTCTCCTGACTTTTTGCTTGTTGTTCTGTCAACTATTGAAAGAGTGATGTCAAGGTCTCTGATTATAATTGTGGACCCATCTGTTTCTCCTGGCAGTTCTGGCTGGCTTGTCTTCATTTCTTTTGCAGCTCTTTTATTAGTACACACATGTGTAGGCTTATTATTTTCCCTTGATGAATGGATCTCTTTATTATTATAAGGTACCTTCTTGGTAATAGTGTGTGCTCTGAAATGTACTGTTGCCAGTATTGGTCACCTCTCTGGCTTTCTCTTGCTGGTTTCTTAGTGATGGCATATTCTGCCTTTTTGCATCTTTGTATTTAAAGTGCATTATTGTCAGCAGTGTCTAACTGGGTGTTGCTGTTTAATCTAGGTTGAGTGTCTACCTTTTAATTGTGGTGGTTAGGCTACTTACATTTAATTTAATTATTGATATGATTAGTTTTGATCTTGTCATTTTACTGTTATCTACTCGTCTGTCTCTTGTTCATTCCCTTTATCCTGTTTTTTTTTCTTTTTATCTTTTTTCAGTCTGTTTTGGTGTTTTTCTGATT
>NW_016108100.1:135954-164398 GCF_001604975.1 Cebus imitator | reverse complement strand
TGTTGGTCAGGCTGGTCTTGAACTCCCGACCTCAGGTGATCCGCCCGCCTTGGCCTCCAAAGTGCTTGGATTACAGGCGTGAGCCACTATGCCCGGTCAATGTTTTATTTCCTTAATTGGTATCCTAGCCATAAGTCTTTGTTATTTTAGGGATTGCTGTAGGTTCTCTGGTATACATCTTTAGCTGATCACAGCCTGCCTTCAAGTGATACTTCACCTTATTACACATAGGATAATCACTTTACAGCAGACATGTTAATTTTTATCCTATAGTGTTGTCATACATTTTATTTATTGGTTTTTTTTTTTTTTTTTTTGAGAGGGAGCTTCGGTCTGTCTCCCAGGCTGGAGTGTAATAGCACGATCTTGTCTCACCACAGTCTCCATTTCCCAGATTAAAGCGATTCTCCTGCCTCAGCCTCCCCAGTAGCTAGGATTACAGGCATGCTGTATTTGTTTGCTTACTTTTGAGACAGAGCCTCACTCTGTCACCCAGGCTGGAGTGCAGTGGTGTGATCTTGGCTCACTGCAACCTCCACCTCCCGGGTTCAAGCAATTTTTACACCTTGGCCTCCTGAGGAGCTGGGATTACAGGGCTGCATGACCACGCCTGGCTAATTATTTTTAGTAGAGAAGGGGTTACGCCATGTTAGCCATGTTGGTTTTGACTCATGGCCTCAAGCGATCCACCTGCCTTGGTCTCCCAAATTGCTAGGATTACAGACGTGAGCTACCACGCCCAGCCTCTGTGTTTTGTTTTTGATAGTTTCAATTGCTGTTTCCTCAAGGACACTGAACTTTTCTATTATAGATTCTAATCTGTCATTAATCCCATACAGCCTGTTTATCTGAGACATTGTAGCTTCCACTTCTACATGTGTCCCTTCCACGTCTGCACTTAACTGTTCCATTTTTTCCAGGAGTTTTAACAACTGTCTTAATGTCCCTGTTTGCCAGTGTTGGTGTCTGTGCTGTTCTTGGCAGGTGTTTGTTGATTGGTTATTCTCTTCATTACTGGCCATGTTCTCCTGTTGCTTTAAATGTCTGGTAATCTTTGACTGGATGGCAGGCATTGTGAATTTTAGCTTGTTGTGCTTTAGACATTTTTGTATTTGTATAAATCTTCTTGATCTTTTTTCAGAGATGCAGCTAGGTTTCTCGGAAAGAGTTTAGTTTCCTTGGGTCTTGCTGTTGTGGTATGCTGGGGCACCCTGGGCAGTTCTCAGGCTGGAATAGCTGTCTGCATTCCTGTCCCTGTGCAATGTCAAGTGATCTTTCCATCACTATGGGCCTTGACAGACTTTCTGATTTTTAAACCACATGAATATGTTTTCCATTCAAAATACTAGATTTAGAAATGAAGACAAAACTAGACAGCTTCTTACTGTGAACTAAAACTGGCCCCATTCTGGTTGGGCCATGGAGCCTCGTTTTGCATTCTGTGCCCACGGAGGAGAAAGGAACTCTCCGTGGGTCGCCCCGAAGCCTGCTTTTGTTTCTCATCTGAATTGCTCCTCTGTGGTTCCCCATCACCAGCTCCTTCCACACCCCACATTAGAAGTCCTTTCCTGTCTTTTCTTCATTTCTGAAGACATTCTGAGGTCGCTTTCCTGTTCCTCAGTGGTGTCCCCTGCATTCTGCTGTCACGTCACCCTCTGGGAGCAGCCCACGGACATGGACACACCGACTCCCAGGCATCCTGCCTCGGGCTGGTTCTCTTTGTGCTTCCAGCTAAGATGTGGTCGATTGAGACTTTCTCAGTTTAGGCTTGTCCAGCCGAGCAGGGGCCACCAAGGACTCCTGCATCCTGTACTTGTGACATTTTCTAGTTTTCTCTTGATGTCATCGCTGTACTCTGAGAGCTTCACAGACATGTATTTAGAAATAAAGCGTTATAGCTGGGCCTCCTAACCTTTCATCTCCTTATCACCCAGAGGGCGGGACTTCCCAGCATGGGTGACCACAGACACCTGGTCACCATTTCGCTCTCCTTGCAGGTTGAAGGTTGAGGAGCTGGAGGGTGAGCGGAGTCGGCTGGAGGAGGAAAAGAGGATGCTGGAGGCACAGCTGGAGCGTCTCACGCTGCAGGTGAGGGCAGGGCAGCCTCTGGGGGACATGCCGCCTGGGGCCTCATAGTGTTCTGTCCAACATGAAAGCCCGTGGTTCCTGCCACCACAGAACACCTGTTTTCTGGCTCATCTGTCTGAACTCTGGGCTCTCCTCCCTCTTGTGGGCACCCCCTTGCCTGGCGGGGAGGCCGTGCTGCTGACAGGCCTGCATTGGCCACCTCTGAGCTCCTCTCCACCCTGCACCACCCACACACCTGGTGTCAGTGGAGTGGGCTCTGGGTGGGCTTGCACTGTGCCCATCCCAGGATCTGCCATGGTGAGCTGGACTGCTATTTGTGTTCTTTTTTGTTGTCCTTTATCTTTGGGTTTCATCCTCCTGTCTGAGTTGCTGCGTGGCAGGAAGCCCTTGGGTGCGAGGTTAACGCATTTTGGACAGGCCATTGATTTTTTTCTTGGCACCTCTTAGAGGCAGATCAAATCTATTTTTTATGACCAGTTCCTGGTGATTAGAGAAGTGGAATCTGTGGTGGCAGACAGCTCCGAGCTGTGCTGGCCTGTCCTCAGCCTAGGACCTGTCATCTTGTTTTAATTGGGCCATGGTGTACAGGTAGGGGTCATAAGGCTGCTGCCCGCCCACCAGAGGCACTGCGTCAGAGCTGCTGAATGTCTCTCTGGCTGCTGGATCGAGCAGAGCCTGAACCCTGGCTCCTTGGTGCCCATGTTGCCCACTGATTGGGGTCCAGGCCTCCCCACAGGCACCACTTGTGGCTTTCCTGCTCCGGCCTCTGGCTGTCTCCCCAAGGCATCCTCAGTGGCCCTTGGAGCTTGTTGAGGTGTGAATGAGGTGAGGGGTGTGGGTGAGCACTGTGCCGACACCTGGCGAACACCTGATGGAACCTGGCCATCATCCCCATCCTGTGTGGACGGCGTGTGCTTGGGAGCTCACTAGTAGAGCACTCCTCTGTGGGAGATGTGGGGCGGGACATCTGGTAGGAGATGCCAATGGCTGGTGTGCACTGCAGGGTTGGCACAAGGGGTAGGGCTGGCAGTGTCACCTGTGACCCTCCCTAGGGTGTTGGAGAGGTGGGGGCCCTGCTCCCAGGCATATCCTGAAGCTGCTCAGATCCGAGGCTTGGTGTTGGCCATGTGTCCTGAAGCTGCTCAGAGCCTAGGCATGGTTTTGACCACATGTCCTGAAGCTGCTCAGAGCCTAGGCATGGTATTGACTACGTGTCCTGAAGCTGCTCAGAGCTGAGGCATGGTGTTGTGCATGTGGAGTACGAGTGCCACACTGTGGCCAGCATGGCCATGTGGGGAGAGGACAGGGCTGGACCTGGTGGTCCTGGGGAAGCAGATGTTTATACCATGATATAGTGACCTCGAGCCTAGCCCAGGATTCAGGAGCTGTTCCTCCCTGGGTTAGTGCAACAGGTACGACTGTGCCTGGATAGCATATGAGAAACAAGCTCAGAGCAGTGAGGCAGGGAGGCCACTGGGGTTTGGCTCATGGAATGTTGGAAACTTCTAGACAACCCTGTAGCTGCCACCACCACTGACCCCCTCTGCGATTTCACCCCTGGTGTGGGGATGTCCAGGGTGGCACTGGGGAAGGTGAGGCCACATAGGCGCTGTGGTGGCTCGGGCTGCCCTTGGCTCTGGATGCCCGGGGCTGCACAACTGAAGGGAATAATGTATACAGTGGTCCATTTCCAAGACAAAGTGCCTTGAACCGGCTTAGGCCAGCAAACTACAGAAGAAACAGGATGTACTAGGCTCCTGCTTGGATCACTGATGCCTGCTTGTTGCCTCCCGCTCCCCTCTTCTCCCACTTTCCCCCCACCAACCTTACTTGCCCTCACCCGAACCAAAGAAGTTTAGTCTAAGATGAAAGTTTACTAGCCTGCCAAAGAGCTCGCCTTGTCTGTTCTTATCAGCCTGCCCAGCGACTTAGGTCATAAGTCAAATACTTGAAGAGTCCCTGAGCGGACTAGAATTGCAATGCACTGTAGGCTGCAACAAAATGCAGCAGGATAAGCCGAAAGAAAACACCTAAATCTCCTCCCAACAGCCAATAGGCAACATCCGGGAAGATGGTGACCCCCATAGTACCCAGCCTGTGAGGAACCGGGGAAGGGACCTGCGCACTAGGGGATAAACTGCTTGTTGTGACCATGCTGGGTGTGCCTGCCTATCAGACACTGGATCTTGCAAGACCGTCATTAAAAGTCTTACTTTTGGCTGGGCGTGGTGGCTCACACCTGTAATCCCAGCACTTTGGGAGGCCAAGGTGGGCCTCCCTTCACTTCCATTGAACCATCTCCATGGCAGGCAGGGCCCCGAGCCTGCACTCTGTGCTTGGGGGACAGGTTGTGGGGGCCTAAATCCACTTCCTGTGAGCCATCTCTGTGGCAGGCAGGGCCCCAAGCCTGCACTCTGCGCCATCGCTGCACTCCGGACCCAGCTGTGTGTCCTCTAGACACAGATGGGGCAACCCCATGTCCCTGGTGAGGAAACATCCACTCCCAGATCAGTGGTTTGGTCCAGGGCAGCTGGCCAGAGGAGAGAGTTGAGATCTGAAGCCAGGCTTGTCATCTCTGAGCTTGTTTCTCCCCATGCTTCTAGCCCGACCCACCCCACCCCTGCTTTTCTCAGCCTCTGCATCCTCACGGCCCAGCTGTCAAACTTGGGCCTTGGCTCCAAGGACCCCCTGCCCTGTGGCCACAGGTCTGCTCCCCCAGCCCCGAGGGGCCCCCACCCACATGCCAGCTGCAGGTGATTGTGGTGTGAGCCACAGCTGTTTGGGCCACTTGGGGTTTGCACCCCAATGGCAGAGCTGGCTGCCCAGGCAGTATGGGTCATCCTGGCATAAGGGAAGTATCCAACCCCGATGCCAGAGCCTCCCCCAGTTCTTCTGTCAGTTCAGGCTCAGGCCTGAGTCCTGACCATGCAGGAAGTTGGCGGAAGCTGTGACACAGTGTGACTGGTCCTGGCTGAGTGGAGGGGCAGGAGTTCGCACCTGGTTCAGGGAGCTGGCCCAGACACTGTTTGAAGTGGGTCTGAAAGCAGTTTTCACACATGGAGACACATGCCACCAGTCCGTCTGCCCAGGCTCGGGTGGGGCCAATGTCAAGTCACAGCCCTGGTCAGGAATCCCATCTCTCCTTCCTGGCAGTCTTGGGCATGTTGGTTTTTATAAAGGAAGCCCGTTTCAGCACTTACAGCTTCCTTTATAAAGCTGGGGGGCATGATGTCCCCTTGGGGATGCTGGGGAGATCAAAGACCTCCTCTCCCTGCTCCCACTTCCTCCGGAGAAGTCTTCATGTTGGGCCGCTTCAAGGAAGACTGATTACAGACCATGGCATTAGCACACACCTGGCACACTGTGGCTGCTGCATAGACGCTCATGCCCATTCTGGCTCTTCCTGCTTCTCCCATCACCAAGGGCAGAGCCTCACCCCTTTACCTCCATCCCTGAACCTGGACACCTTAGGCCTTTGGGCAGCTGTGGTGGAGTTGCGGGGGGCCCATCCTGGGGTGCTGGCCTGGGCACTCATGTCATTCCACTGGCCGCTTGTGAGAGCCACACAGGCCTGCTGCACGGGCCTGGGACCCACTGCTCCCGACAGGAAGACAGGCTGCCTGCAGGGTGGCTCCTGGCAGCAGCCAGCCCTGAAGAGTGCTTGGGAGCCATGTTAGCAGGAGCCAGCTGCCACCACTGCACTCCCTGTGTAGATGGATGCCCTCTCCTCTCCCTGCTCCCACTCCCTCTGGAGAAGTCTTCATGTTGGGCCGCTTCAAGGAAGACTGATTACAGTCAGCTGCAGTCTGACTTAATTGGGAACATTCTTGGAGAGGGGCTCAACTAGTTATTAGTTACTAGCTAGTTAGAACTTCATGTAATTAGTTCACAGCTGGTTGGTGAGGAAAGACAATTCCAGTTACCCCTTAGAGCTGGCCACTGCCCTCCCATGGTGCTGAGGCTGGGAGACGAGGCCTGGGAGGTCCTGTACTGCTTTTCTGGGAGGGCCATCATTGGGCTCCACTGTGGCGCCAGCCTTTCTGAATCTCCCTAAGATCCCAGAGCTGTCCAACACTCCTTAGGGCCGACTGTGTGCGCTCTCGTGTTGCTGAAGGGGCTGGAAGCGGGTGGGTGGGGCCTCTTTTGCTGCAAGCCCTCCCATCCAGTCTAGAAATGGGGAAAGTGAGGCCCACAGGGAGTGTGTGCGTGAAGGAGGAGCTCAGATGCTCCATTCTTGGGAGGCAGAATGAGGCTTGAATATGTTGCTGTGTTTTCAAGTGAAGACAGAAATTGAGCAGACCCCATGGAACTCCAGATAGGGTGGCAGAGGGAGCTCTGTGGCTATTGGTGCAGCCACAGGAGTTGGGGCAGGTGGAAGGCACAGTCCTTGACCCCACCTGCAGCCCCACCTGCGGCTGTGGCCTCCCGCCCCACCCCTGGCCCCACTGCCCGAGTGCACCCCTGTGCTTTTCTGTGGGCCTAGAACCAAGGAGCTGGGGCCTCAGCACCTTTGTCCTCATCTGGCTCCCGGCTGCATTCTCATGCCCCACCTTATAGTGGAGGCACTGGGCCTTGTCAGCTTGGGCCCCACAGCCTGGGGTGGGCCATGGCTCTGTCTCCCACTGGCTGCGGCCTGGCCTCGGCGTGCTCCCCAGGATATGGAGGGCATGGGTCTTTCCCGCAGGCTGTCTTTGGAGATCTCAGGTAATGGCTCCTGGAGGGCCGGCACATACCTGGTGAGCTGGGCCTGTGTAGCTGCCATTCTTGTTATCCATCATAATACCATCGTCCTTACCTCCATGACATGGGCATGTTTTCCACACCTGTGGTTCTGATGAGCCACGTCCGAGGATCGAGGGCACTGAGCCAAGGCAGGACACACAGGGAGGTGATCAGGGCCTGCAGGCCACCCTCAAAAGAGAGGGGCACATCCAGTGGAGGCCTCACTGCACCACAAGGAGGCCACTCAGGGCCCACAGGCCACCCTGGGTAGAGAGGGGCACATCCAGTGGAGGCCACACTGGGTAGGACACTGACCTCCTGGCTGGGTGGGTGCATCACCACCTGACAGTTCCACCTGGTAGCCACCAGCTTCTGTGCGTGACGTGTGTGGCATGGGCCGGCGCCTGTGCCCCAAGGGGGCCCGCATGTCACAGTGATTACTGTGTAGCGTTCAGACTTGGGGTGTTTTTCAGAAGTTTATTATGAACATTTAAAGATACATTGTGAAGATGAGAAGTTTGCAGTGAGCGCCTGTTCACCCAACACCAAGTTTCCCATGGATGCTCCACTGTGGGGCTTCCTGACATCTCTTTATCCCTCGCCCAGCCACTGCACCACTTTATTCTTCTGATGTGCTTTAAGTAAATTGCAGACATCTGCACACTTCCTCTAAATGCCTCAGTGTGCGTGTAATTAAATAGAATTCATCTTTGGGTTCTGAAGCCCATGCTCCAGCCGTTTCTCACTGTGGCCTCATCATGGTGCTTATTCAGGCAGGTTAGTGGTCAGGGCTGATGGAACCCCCGCTTCCAGCACTGCTCCCTCCCTGTCCCACCTGCCTGCTCTTCTCCGGCGGGCTCCTGGGTGGGGTCTGTGGCTGGGGCTAATCTCAGTGCCCCAAGTGTTGCTCAGGAGAGAGACCAGACAAGAGCCTGGCGGCATTTAAAATAAGTGCATCTGTTTTGGAAAGGAGTGGGTAGAAGATTGCCGGGTTCCCTGTTAGCAGAAGCTCGAAGCGTGTAGAGACTGTCCTGCTTCTGTATATACCAACAGGCAGGAGGTGCCATGGCTCACATGCCTGGGACCAGGGCAGGGTGGGCCCGTCACCCCTTCTCAGACCTCCTCACCCTCTCCCCGAGATTTTGCCCTCGTGGTCCCCAGACCCCTGGAACCCTGAAGCCGCCAACCCTGCAGCTGCCCTGGGAGCAGCCAGGGCTGCATCCCGTCCTGGAGCCACAGCTATCCGCTTTGTGCCAGCATCCATGCCCAGGTGTAGTGGGCCGGGGTGGAGTCCCTGTTCCTGTCCCGGGGCCTTCCAGCGGGTGCTGCAAGCCAGCCTCCTCAGGTCTGGCCTCTCCCACTCACTGGATGACTCCCAGTGATGCATGTGGCTCATCTGTGGGACCTTCATTCTCTGTGTTTGGCTCCTTCTCCTGAATCTTCTACCATGTTGTATGGAGTGTGGCCTCTGGACCAGGACGATGGGCCTGGCATTACCTGCTGGCCTCCGGAGGTGCTCCTCTCTGGGCCCTGAAGGCCTCCTTTGTGAGGTGAAGGAGCTGGGCTTTTCCTGGGAGGCAGGATCGTGGGAGGACACCTCTGTGGGGCCCATGGGACTCTGTGCCCACCAGCCCAGCCCTCCCGTGCGTGAGCCACCTTCACGTACCTCCTCTGTGCCAGGCACTGCTCTAAGCTGAAACACAGCCCTGATGTTCATGGGGCCATGTTCTGTGGGAGACGTACAGTGAGCTGATGGTTCAGACAGTGAGGTGCTTTCCTTCCGTGAAAGGAAGCAGTTCTTTGTCACGGGGCCCCCAGGGATCCATGTTAGGTCCTGGCGGGACCAAGGGCTCCTGATCTCCCATGGGGAGGGACAGGAGAAGCGCCCACTGCAGCCCAGGCTGCTGAGGAGGCTGAGTTGGCCGAAGTCCTCAGAGCAGCGTGCTAGTGTTTTCTGTGATCACGTTCATTTCCTTTATGCGAGGTCTCACTGCTCTACACATTCCCAGCAGCCGATTCCACATATGAGAAACAGCACGAGTGTTCTGAGCACGAGGGCTGAGGTTGCCAGTGAAGTTGGCCTTCTGTTTTAATCTGAGCTTCCTGCAGCCTGAGGAGAAAGGAAGGTGTGATCTCTCACGTAATTCCTGGGAATTACGTCATGGGAGTTTGCTGACTAAGCACAAAATTTTAGAAGAAATGTCTCCGGTGGGGGCTTGGCAGTGCCTTGCCATGGTGAGGTCACAGACAGAAGAGTGGCTTTGTTTCACCACAGAGACCCCCAAGTCCCCTTCTGCATACATCCCCAGAAGAACCAAAAGCAGGGGCTCACGGATACTTGCACACCACGTTCACGACAGCCTCGCTCACGGCGGCCCGCAGGTGTGTACACCCCAGGCGTCTGTGGACAGACAAGTGGATACGCACAGCATGGTCCTTCCGTAGGGCGGAGTATGATGCAGCCTTGAGGAGGAAGGACGTCCCGACACCTGCTGCAGTGCGGGTGGACCTGAGGACACTGGGCTGGGTGAAACCGCCAGTCACAGAAGGATTCCACCTACACAATGCCCCTAGAGCCATCAGATTCATAGAGGCAGGAGGTGGAAAGGCAGGTGCTGGGGGCTGAGGCTGGGGCAGAGGAACGGAAAGTGAGCTTGTAATGGATGTGGGTTTTAGTCTGGAGAGGTGAGGAAGCTCTGAGGATGGCTGCACAGCACCGGGAGTGTGCCAGTGAGCTGTGCAATCAGAATGGTTATGATGGTCAACTTCCTATCATATGCATTTGGCCAGTGAGAACAAACAAGCAGCTTGTTAGGACCTCCTGGAGTGAGTCAGACCCCAGATTCGAGGGGCAGAGCGCTCAGGTGGCTACTCCAGCCCTGCCCTGCCCTCACACAGCCTTGGTCCTTCGGGCACTCCCGCTCTCCTCAGGCCCCTCATCCACCAGCTGGTCCTGCACCTGCTGCCTGAGCCCCTGAGGCCTCCTGAGGGCTCTTGCCGAGCCTCAGGCCGGGTGGTTTAGGCGCTGGCTATTGTTTGCACTCTGTAGTGGGGAGATTGGGATACTGGAGGCTGCCCAGAGCTCCTGTTGATCTGCTGGCCCGGCAGGGACCCACTTCCCTCACTAGGCAGGCCAGTGGAGCAGCCTTCCGGCTGAAGCCCATGGTTCATGGGAAGAGGAGGAGGAGGAGCCTTGCTTGCAGCAGGACCAGGGCAGTGCAATTCCTCCCCCACCCCTGCCTCCTTCCAAGAAACATAGGCTTCGTGCTCAGGGTGAGTAGCCAGCAGGTGGCCCATGCACTGACCACATTGCCATGGCAGGAGCTCAGGGAGATGCCTGGTCTGCAGATGGGGCAGGCGATAGGCTGTGAGCTGATCAAGGAGCATGGGTGGCAGAGCCGGGACCCACCGTGGTGGTTACTAGGTTCTGCCCGCTCATTTCCCACCTACCCACGTGTGCTGCTCTCCCACACTGAGTTTTGCCAGAGGCCCTGCCAGAGCACCCTCCTTTTGTGGGCCTACAGTTGCTCGCAGAGTCAGCAGAGGGTGGCAAAGGCCCTGGGTACAGGGGAGGAGGTGGGAGCCACAGCTAGGGGCGGACATTGAGGGACTCCTATGTGGGATCGGGTCTGGAGCTCAGAGCCAGACCTCAGCCTAGATCACTGTCATCCAGCCCTTCCTGACAGTTCCCTCCAAATTGTTTACAAGCCTCTCTCAGCAGCAGATCACCTTCTGAAGGACTCGGGTGGAAGTCAGCGGGTGATTACCAGCACCGGGTAATTGGCTGTGCTGAGAGTCCTTCATCTGCTGATGAGGCCCGAGGTCAGGGGAGCTTTAATGAGGGCGTGCGGGCCTCAAGGCAGCGTGGGACATGCAGGAGGGTGGCAGAGCCACCAGGTGGACGGACAGACAGACAGGTGGTGTGAGTGTGCCCAAACTCTCACTCCCCCACCATATGGTGACCACCTCCCCTCTGGGCGACAGGAGATGGGTTGGGGTTCTAGGGACTTGGCCCAGAGTGTCGCAGCTGTGGCTGGTGGAACTGGGACCCGGCATGGGCTCTGCCAGACCCTTGCGTCTGCTGCCTGGGCAGGCATGGGCATGCACACATAGCCTGAGGGACCTTGTCCTGTGTGTACTGAGATCGCCCAGTGGTCTCTGCTGTCCCCTAAGGTAGAGACATGCCCAGGGACCTGCTGCTGCGCATCTCAGTCTCCTTTGTCCTGTCCCTGCTGCTGCCACTTGGACGGAAGCCTTGGGGTAGAAAACCAAACTCAGAGGCACGAGCTAGGGGGTCCAGGTTCCCCGAAAGCTGATATCCCTGAGCATGTCTGCAGCCTCTTGGAGACCCAGGGCCTCCTCTGGGAAGCAAGGGCCATGGCCCTGCCTGCGGGCGCCTGACAGTTCCAGTCCCTGCAGCTCTTGGCCCTGGCTCTTGGCTCTTGGTGATGGAGGTGTCCCCAAACAGCCACTGCTACAGGCGCTCTGTCCGAGGGACTGACGTCCTTTTGGTTCCTGGGCATATCTGCAGGGAAGACAGATGAGAGCAGCTTCTAACAGGAGGAGAAGGGAAGCACGGGGCCATGCCAGTGCCTGTGGGGTTTGAGAGGAGGCCGAAAGTGGCTGTGGCTCTTCTGAGGGTGGGGAAGAGGCCCCTCCCTGCTGCCTCTGCTCAGCTGGACTCGGGAGGGGGAAGCACTTTGCTTCTCTCACAAGGAACTGGGTTTTTACCTGGAACCTGCCTATGGCCTGGTTTGCCAGATGCTCCCCGGTTCTCAGGAACATCTTGAGAAGGACTTGGGTCCTCAGACAAGTGTGGAGTTCCAAGAGGGACCGAGAGCCAGGCGCATGTGGCGGCAGAGGGAGGACACCCACATCTCTGGTTTTCCTCCGTGAGTCCCCCTGGGCAACGCTTGCGTGCCCGGCAGAGCTCCTTACAGCCTGAGACCACGAGCACGTCCATGAACCCGCTTGACCTTTCCATGGACTTGGCAGGTTACCATCACCACCAGTCTACAGATAGCAGATCCAGGCTCAGAGAGCAAGCCACCACATGCGCACATGCTCTGGAGCACAGAGCATTGGCTCCAGGGGCCATGCCCTGGGCCCCGCCTCAGAGAGCTGCCCTGGAACCTCAAGGAGCAGGGCCCAGGCACTATTGCCGCAGCTAGGCTGGTCCCTTACGGGCAGGGCCAGGGAAGCTCCACATGGTGTCCTGGGGAAACAGCTATCTATCCTTCCTGCTGGATCCTGTGTGTATGTCAGGCCCAGTCCCCTGTGTTGTACAGGGTCCAGGCTCAGTCTCCCTCTGGAGCTGTGTTTCTTGTTCAGGGACTGCTCCAGGTAGGCTGGACAGATGTCAGCCTTGCTGGGTGCCATCAGAACCATCTCCTCCCTTGCCACTGGCACAGCCCCTGGAGGCCAGGAGTTTGGCCCAGGGCCATCCAGTCTCAGCCTTGGACGGATTAGGAAGGGGTTGCTGTCCCTGCCCGCTGACTAGTGGAGACTCCGACATGCTGACCTCCCTGGCCACTGCAGGTCATCCGCCCTTTCCCTGCCACAAAACTATAGAGGCTGTTAATCAGGGGTGTGATGAGAGGAGCCCCTGACCCTTGCTGGAACCAGGACAGGCATGACCCCTCTCAGCTCCCTCCTCCCCTGGCCCTGCACATGGAGCTGCTATGTAGGGTCTCTGCCGGGAACGCCAGCCCCGGAGCTATGCGGTAGCCTCGGCGCCCTCTCCTCGGTGCCAATGTCTGGGCTCCACTGGTTTGGCAGACGTGCCAGCTCACAGGGAGCATCCTGTTGGGGAAAGCTGTGGCCTCTCCCTTAGGCCCTGGCAAACCCTCGCTTAGTCCCCGGGCAGGACCCTGAACAAAGGCCAGGCAGCACATGGCCACAGGGGTGGAGGGGGGTCAGGGGGCCTTCTCTGGGGCCCATGGCTCAGGGAGGGGTGGGCTCACTCGCAGGGTGGCTGTGCCATGGACACCTTGGCTGTGGGGAGTTTCTGCTTCTGGTGAAGCCTCGTTGTGTGGCATGTGCTGGAGGGGCCGCCGGGGCTCCACCAGGGCCTGGTCACTCCCTTTCCCCCTGAAGCTTCTGCATACAAGGGGTAGACTAGGCACGAGACACCTGCTCCCCACAGTGGAGCACTCAGCTTCACAGAAGAGGAGCTCCTTAGGGTCCTGTCCTACCCTCATCCAGTTGTCATCCTCCCACTGCTCCCAGGGACTGGTCACAGGCAGCAGGTGGCCTCCATCCTCCTTGGGCTTCAGTTTCCCCATTTGCTCCAGGCTGCCCTCTCCTGTTCTTGTGCTTCTGCCTGTCCGGGAGCAGCTTTCTGCAAGAGGTGGGACACAGCCCTGCAGGCCCCTCAGCGACAGTCGTGTACAGGTGCACTCAGCGACAGGTGTATACAGGCACACTCAGCAACAAGCAACAGGTGTGTATGGGCGCATTCAGCCACAGGCGTGTTTGGGTGTACTCAGCCACAGGCATGTACAGGCGCCTCAGCCACAGGCCTGTACAGGCACACTCAGCCACAGGCATGTATGGGTGTACTCAGCCACAGCCATGTACAGGCACACCCAGCCACAGGCACATACAGGCGCACTCAATGACGGGCATGTATAGGCGTATTCAGCGACAGACATATTCAGGCCCACTCAGTGACAGGCATGTACAGGTCCACCCCGCCACAGGCACATTCAGGTGCACCCAGCCGCAGGCGTGTAGTGGTGCACCCAGTCACAGGCACGTTCAGGCACACTCAGCCGCAGGTGTGTTTGGGCCCACTCAGTGACAGGCACGTACAGGTGCACTCAGCCCTGATGCCAGCCCTGAGTGAGTTGCCCAAGGTCAGGCAGCTGCTGAGGGCAAGAGTAGGAGGTGTTACCCCCGCCTGAGCTTGTTACAGATGCAGGTCCCACAGCCCAGGCGTATGCTGTGGGCAAAACCACAAGCAGGAGATGGAAAGGCTGGACTTCCGCCTCTTGGTAGGTTTGGCTCTGCCCTTCCCCAGCCCAGCAGGGACAGCCCAAGCTCCCTTGCTCTCCTCCCCAAGCCATTTCTTTGAACCGGGAGAGGTACTGATTGAGTTTTGAGGCCAGGCGATCTATAAATATGCATGAGGACTGGTGGTTATTCAACTGTGTTTTCCATTCCCCTCTCGTCGCTGCTTCCTTCCAGCGTTTTCTCTGCTCACAGCATGCACGTCAGGCACAGGGGGACAGGCGCCTTCCTCCCCAAGTGCTGCCTGGGCCTTGCTGGGGGTGGTCTGCTTCCTGGCATGGACCTTGTAGGCAGGGCCCCTTAGAAGCCACTTCCTTTGCCTGGGGCAGCTGAGGGCCCACGGCACCTGGTCCTGCACTCACCGGGGCTTGGGCTCATGGCTTTCCTGCCCTCCGCTCTGGCCTTTATGAGCATTGTGGCTGGAAGGAAAGTCTTTGAATGTGAAACTCACCACACTCACCCTCACAGATGGAAAACTGAGGCCCAGAGAGGTCAGAGACCTGCCAGCAAGTTAGGGGCAGTACTCATGGTGGGAACAGAGATGGAGCCAGTGCCAGCCTCTTCCTGCGGGACTTGGCTGCAGACAGTCCCCATAACACAGAGGGAGATGGGCATTCGAGGCCAAGGCCTCCTGGGGGCACAGTTGTGGGCTTGCATGGCAGCCCTGGAGCACCCGCACCCTCTCTGGGCCTTGTCTCTCCCTGTGCAGACCCTTCCAGGACCTCTGTGTCTGCAGGTGGGCCCTAGGCCTGGCCCGGCGGGAACCTTGGACAGACAGTAGGCCTGCAAGTGTCCATAGGCATTCCCAACATTCTCCTGCCACACCCACTGGATAGCTCTTCTGTTTAACAGTGCTGGTTAACAGCACCAGAGCGCCTGCTCGCTCTACAAGTGAAAGATTTTTGTTGAGTCGATGATTGCACCATCGCATCAAAGGAAGGCTCCAAACTTTTGAGATTCTCGTCAGTGTCTCAACAGTTTTCTCAGCTGTGAATCAAACAAGGCAACAAATTTTAGCAGAAGATTATAGCCATTTTTCCCCTTTCTTCCTGGAAGCTGTCATCTAACAGCAGATTCCAGCGAGGTTGCTCGATCTCCCATCTGCTTGAGTTGAGTGGTGCCAGCCCCCGATGGCGCTCCTGCTTGCTGGCATGAACTGTGCTCTGCACCTTAGGTGGGTGGGTGTGCAATGCCGGGGCAGCACTGGAGGGGCTTCTCCCCATGTCTGGAGCCTCACAATGACTTCCTGGGCTGACAGCTAGAAGTGGGTTCTGTGGGCAGGAAGTGTCCTACCGGAACACACAGAGGGCAGGGGTGGCCCTTGAGCAGGTGGACAGCTGGGGCCTAGGAGGAAGTGATCTTGCACCCGGGCTGCAGAACCCACCCCATGTCCACTGACTCCTGGCCCTGCTGCAGAACCCTCTTGCCCTTCCTGTGGGCTTGGTGCGTCCATGGTGGGAAGTGCTTGGGTCTTTGCATAGGAGGATCTTGAGGCTGCACTGGCCTGTGCCCCATCTGGGATGCCCCCTGGACCACCTGCCCTGGTGGCCCCTCCCCTTTGCCTCCAGACTTCTCAGGCCATACTCTGAGCCCCTTGATGCCCCCAGCCACAGCCACGCCATGCAGAGCCCTAACCCTGGTCTGTATCCCAGCACCACCACCTTCCCCGCGCCTCCGAGGGGTTGCATGAGTGCTGCACGACTGCATTCTCCTCCAGAAAGCAGCAGAATAAATGAAACGGAGCTTGCAGAGCACTGGCAGTCTGGCACCCCATGGCATGTCTGCAGATGGCCGCTGCGTTCACCCTCCTTCCCTTCATCTCCGTGGTTATGGGTCGGGGGGCCCAGCAGCAGCAGCAGCAGCACCTCTCCCACACCCTCCGAGGCTCCCAGGGTGCAGCTGCGACCCAGGAAGTAGGAGGGGGCCTCTCCAGGGACTTGAAGGAGAAGGGTCCAAGCCCTTTCCCCACACCTGCTGGCTCTTATTTCACGTGTTACTTTAACCACTCTAGCAATCTGGTTTTAAGCTCACAGGAGCACATCCTAGTTTAGTAAGTGTTAATAATTGTCATCCATTCATTCAGCAAACACATCTCCCACATGGACCCTGTGCCGGGATAGTTGTCAGTACTGGCAATGTGGGGGTGGACAGCAGTCCCTGTCTCCGTGGAGCCAGCCTTCTGGTGGGGAGGACACTTACTGAGATGAGTGTTTAGGCTGATGGGGTATCCCGCCAGCAACAGCAGTCACCCTTGGCAGCCGGCCTCTGCTGGGCCCCTGCTGAGTGGGCACCAAGGCACTGTGCTGCTTCCCTGCTCTGCAGGGAGAGGTGGAGGTTCTGAGGTATCTACTCTCCACTCCCAAGGGCCGACGGCCCAGGTGAGGGGCTGTCCATGCCTGTCTCTCTCTGTTCCCAGCTCCCTTGGTGGCCACTGCACTGTGCACTTACAGGGGGTGCACTTACAGGGCCTGAGGCCGGGCCAGCCAGTCCCCTGCCTGCCAGTTGCCTGACTCACAGGGACTTCGTCAGCCCTTGTCCTCCCGTTTGGAGAGCTGCCCTTGAAGCTGAAATCACAGAACATGCAAGGAAGAGGCTGGTTTCAGCCCAGCAGTCTCCAGCAGCAGCATCCATGCTTCTTTCTCTTTCTCACTCCCCGTGCGCCGTTTCTGACAGCTTTATTAAAATGCGACGTACGGTCTTATACCTCGTCTCTTCCAAGTGGGCCGTGCCATGGCTTATGTCCATAGCTACGCGCAGCCATTGCCACTCTTCATTGCAGAACATTTGATCCCTCCCAGGGAAGCCCGAACCCTTTAGTTACCCACCACTCTGCTGTCTCCTGTACCCCAAAACCCTCAGCAACCAGTCTGCTATTGCCTGCCTCTGTGGGTTCACCTGTTCCAAGCATTTCCTAGGAAGGGAGTCCCGTGGCCTTTGTGATTGGCTTTTCTCACTCCTAGTGTTTGAGGTTCACCCATGTGGTCGCAGGTGTGGGTGGTGTTCCTTCTGGTGGCTGAAATGTCCCACTGTCTGCATGGCCACATCGTATGTCATCAGCTAATGGGACTTTGGGTGGTTTCCACTTTAGGGCTGTTGTGAACACAGCTGCCCTGAATGTTCACGTACAAGTCTGTGTGTGTGGATGAGTGTGCAGTTCTCTCGGAGTTCTGCCTGGGAGTGGGTCTGCTGGGTCCCGTGGTAACTGTTTCATCACTGGAGGAACTGCCAGACTATTCTCCAGGGCGGCTGCACCCTCCCCATTCCCTCCGGTGGCCGAGCACATGAGTTGCCGTTTCCCCCCATCCTCACCAACGTGTTCACTGCCTGACATTCCAGCCATCCTGGCCGGTGCCAAGTGATATCTCATTGTGATTTCACCTTCTGTCTCTGGATGCCGGACAGTGCTGAGCAGCTGTTCATGTGTTTATTGACCTAATAGAAGTCTCACTTCAGATGCCTTGCCCATTGTAACATTGGGTCATTTGGGTTTTTTAAATTCAGCTCTGAGAGTGTTCAGGTGTAAATTCTTTGGGTATAGATGTGCAGACATTTTCTCCTGTTCTGTGGCTTGTCTTTGCATCTCAGTGGTGTCCTTTGAAGCACGGTTGTTTTTAGTTTGGATGAGATCCAGTTTACCTGTTTTTTTTCTTTTGTTCTTTGTGCTTTTGGCTAAGAATCCTTTGTGAAATCCAAGGTTATGAGGTTATGAGAATCCCCTCTGTTTTCCTCTACAGGTTTTACAGTTGGACTCTTAAGTGGGTTGGACTCTTAAGTGGGTCTCAGATCCATTGTTTCTTCGTTTTTCTTTATGTTCGGAGGTGCAGCCCAGCTTCATTCTTTTGCATGCGGCAGCCCATTGTCCCAGCCCATTTGTTGAAAAGACTATTTTTCCCTATGGGACAGTCTTTCTCAGAAGCCCTCAGCATGGTCTCTCCACTTCGTTGTTGGTCTGTGCATCGGTCCTGATACCCACTCCACACCATCTTGATCACCATGGCTTTGTAGTAAATTTTGAGATCAGGAGACACAAGTCTTCCTCCCATGTTCCCCGCTTTCAAGCCTGCGGTATCTGTTCTGAGCCCCTGCAGTTCCGTGTGAGTTTCAGAATCAGCTTGTCAGTTCTTCATGGAGGCCCGCTGGGTCCTGGGATTGTACCAAATGTGCAGATTGGCCCTGGGTGTCTCTGGTCCCGACAGTGCCAAGTCTTCTGTTCCGAGACATGGGACATTTCCTGGTCACCTAGATCCCGCCTAGTTTCTTGCCATGTTGCTTTGCTGCCAGTGTGTTTGAATGGCTCCTCATGGTGGGATGGGCACAGGAGTGGTGCTATTTATATAGGACACAGGGCTGTCTTCCTGTCCCAACACTTGGCTGTCCTGGAGACGGGTCTCAGGGCAGGGTTGTCATTACCCGTGCACTTTAGCGCCCACCAAAATATGTGGCACGTGGGCTCCCAGGCATGGAACGGTGTGCCAGACTCACTGCGCCACCCCAGGCTGTAGTCACAGCAGCAGCCTAGAAGTTTGTCTGTTACCCCAGCTGTCTTGGGGCACAGTCCCATCTCAGCTAGAGCAGAGGTCCCAGGCCCCAGGGGCTCCGGCGTGGCCTCCTTTTGGAGGGGCCAGGAATGTTCCCTTCACGTGTTGAGTGTGGCGCAGGAGACCCCTTCCTGGGATGCCAGCTGCTCCCGCCCTGAATGACGGCTCCACCACTGTGTTCACAGCTGTGCTGAGGGCATCCAGGCTTGGAAATCATATCAGATGGACAGACAGGTGTGTGGGTGGTTAGACAGAGGGAAGAAGGAAAGGATGGCAGGAACAAACTGATGAAGGTCAATAGCCCAGGCCAGAATCACAGTGGGGCATGAGAAGGTGGGTGGTGCCCAGTCTGTCCCTCCCGTGCCACCTCTAGGGGCTCTGCCTTCTCTGGGCATTAGACAAGGAAAGTCCCCTGAGTTTACAGAAAGGTGAGTAGCTGCCCAGAATGTTGCTGTCTGCACAGGGCCCTAGAGCCCATCCTCCTCCATCCTTGGCCCTCCCGGGTGGTGGGTTGTGACCGCCGCTAGTTGCAGAGCCCAGGCTTGTTCTCAGCCCTGGTCAGCAGTGCCATCAGCAGGTCACTCCAGCCCTGGTGGCAGATGCCCAGTGAATGCTGTCCGTGATCCAGGACCTCCTGCTCTAGGTGGAAGTTGGGCCATGGGAACCTGCTCCGACCCTGTTGGTCTCACACTGTGAGGGGCTGAGGACAGGGCTGGGGGTTGGTTGCAGCATGGACATGATGACTTTGCACACACCAAGCCTTAGTCCCCAGTGGGGTCAGCAGTGCAGTGAGCGGCACCTTTGGGGGCCAGGTGGTGACAGGATTGGCATTTAAGAACTTCTTGGTTTTATCTTCTTTCTGTTTTGGTTTCATTTCCTTAATCTCAACTGATTCCTGATTTTGGTCCTTAAATCCTCCAATATGCAGAATTGTTTCGTGGACCTCAAGCTCCCCATCAAGGGGGAAACCTCACCCCAGGATGATGGGCCAATCACAGGCACCCTGCTGGAGGGTGGAGAGGCGGGAGGGGGTGGGGTTGCATCTCTGGCTCTGTTCCTGACCATGGAACATGGGGTGTTACTAGGACAACTTGTACCCAGGGAACTTGACATCCTCGGGCACTGCTGGGTCCAAGGCCAGCACTGGGCATGCCACCGCTGAACTCCTGCCCCTCCTGCAAGTCACGCTGCCTGCTAAGCGGGAGGTTGCTGGGGCCAGGTGAGGCCTCGCTGGGGGGCCCCCAGGACGGCACTGCCTCCTCCCACCCAGGGGTACCTTCAGGAGGCCAGTGGTGTTGAAGCCTAGGGAGAAAGAGTGGGGTGAGGCCGGGGGGGAGGAGGATCTCACTGCTCTGGGCCAGAGGAGGGCCAAGTACATGCCATGTGGCCTCATCCTTGCTGGAGGTCAGGAGACTCCAGCCTGCCTGCTATGCAGCCCCTGAACTAAGAAACCTTGTACATTTTTAAAGAAGATTTTGGGACACATGCAAGTTTTCTGAAATTCAGATTCATGTTTCTGTGCCCTCAGCTCTGTCAGCCGGGCCTGTGCTGGCCTCGTGTGCCCCAGAGCTGCTTTCTTGGTGCGGCTGCTGTGCTACATGGTTAGGACGGGGGCAGGGTGACCGCACAGCCCTGTGACTGGCTGGTCTCCGCAGAAGGCAGCCCTCACCCTCTCCCCACACCCTCCTTGGCTCCTCAAGGCTCTTTGGGGTGGTGGAGAGGTAGATGCCATCCAGCCCACAGAGGCCCAGGAAGGCCCGTGCTGCCCATGAGAGGGGCCTCCTGAGTGTATGGGGGTGGCTGGATTCTGCACACTGGGTTATCTTACCCCAGCTATAAAACTGGATGAAGTAGCAGTCCTTCACCCTAAGAGTCTGTGATTCAGCCAGTGTTACAGGATGTCTCTTCATCTTCTGCGGTTTACAAGGTTCTCAGTAAACCTGTGAAGAGCCGCTTGGATTTTCTCCCACCCCGGCCCAGTCCTCTCCCATTGGGCCTGAGTGGGTGGATTTCCCTCCCCTTCTCCTTCTAGAAGCACTGAGGAAGCGGCCAGGCGAGCCATGTCTGCAAGCCCCATTTCCCTCTGCAGTGGCCTCTGCCATCATGCCGGGGTGCAGGGGGGTCCCTGGTCCAGGTCAGCATGTCCGTCTCCCCTGGCCTCTTCCATGAGGGGATGGCAGGGCCAGCCACTAGCTTGTGTGATATGACATCAGGGGACTGTTTTAGAGTCCAGGGTGGCACCAGGAGGGGTGAGGTCTCTTTCCTTCTTCCCCATTCCCTCCTCCCTCCCTACTGGAGGCACATCCGGGGCCCTGGGACAGTGATCGCCCACAGCTGACGGGCTCTGGTCCCAGTGAGGTGCCCTGCAATGGGCACAGCCTAGGCCAGGCCTAGCCATCCTTCGGGGACTCGGACAGCAGTGGCTTATAGCAGCCTGAGCTCCTGGGAGGCCAGGAGCTTACTGCGCTCAGCTTCTTCACCTCATGGGGTACGTCCACACCAGCCTTTCTCCTGAAAGCATGGGATGACCCGAACACAGGATGTGTTTCCCTGTTCTTTAAGAGACAGGACAGTACATGGGCAGAAGCCCCAAGGGTAGCAGGAACTCATTGCCAACAGGTAAGTTCCCCTTGGGAATGTGCAGGGCTGGCCTGGCTTGCTGGCTATGCACCCCACTCACAAGAGGCTGGTGGCACCTGAGGGACGGCGTGCCCACCCAGTCTCTCACTGCTCTGCAGCTCACAGCCATGAGCTGCAGGGTCTCAGTGCTTGGCAGGAGCCCTGGCCTGTGCATGTGCGCCTTCTCATGTGTTTATTAGCTTTTTGGGTATGTTTTTTTGTAAAGTGTCTTCACATTTTTTGCTCATTTTTAGGTTGAGTTGTCTGATGTGGTCTTGTGTATTTCTTGAGTTCTTCGTATGTTGTGGATCTGAACCCTTTGTCACATGTGATTTTCAAATAGCACCTCCTGCTCTGTGGGTACTTGTCCATTGTTCTGGTGGATGGAAGTACTTAATTTGCATAAGATCAGTTGTACTTTTTTTTTTATTATTTTATGGCTAGCACTTTCTGAACCCTGTTTGAGAAATCTTTGTGTACTCCTAGGTGACAGAATGTGGTGGAACTGATGTTTGTGTGTAGAATGAGGTTGAGGACAGAGCAGTGTGTAGTGACCCTGCACTTCCCTGCCCCTGCACCTCCCTGCCCCAGGTGGCTGTCCCCTGCTCCAGGGCTATGTGGTGCTCCAGGTGCACTCCTCCCTCAAGGATGCCACGCACATCCTAGCCCTGGGTTTTGTGGGAATGTCAGGTCGATAGGCACATTCCTGAGCCAACCACACCAGTGCCACGTTCCCTCATTCTCCATCGGTGTGTGGTTGACCTTGTTTCTCTTGTGGCACAGGGCATCTTCCAGGCTGGCAGGGAAGTGATGGGAACGTGGCCACATAGGCTCCCAGCCTCATTAACAGCCGGGAAACTCAGAGAAGAGGGAGCCTCCCTCCCAGGCACTGTGTGGAGCTGCAGAAAGTGCTGCGCTTGGCTAAGCTAGGGCCTTGTGTCCCCTCTCACCCTGTTCCTGTGGTTAGGCAGGAGGGACCTAGCAGGCGGCCAGGCCTTGGTCCTGCACCTGTCCATGGGACACAGGGAAGGAGCCACTCTTTCAAGGAGATATGGCTGCTAGGCAGGCTCAAGAAGACAAAAGAACAGAACACTGTGCTTTGTGTGACCCATGTTGCATGTGTGCCTGGGCCATGGTGACCCATGCTGTGTGTGACCCATGCTGCGTGTGTGCCTGGACTATGGTGACCTGTGCCGTGTGTGACCCGTGCTGCTTGTGACCATGCTGCGTGTGTGCCTAGGCCATGGTGACCCATGCTATGTGTGTTCCTGTAGGGTGACTATGACCAGAGCAAGACCAAAGTGCTGCACATGAGCCTGAACCCTGCCAGTGTGGCCAGGCAGCGCCTGCGTGAAGACCACAACCAGCTGCAGGCGGAGTGCGAGCGGCTGCGAGGGCTGCTGCGCACCATGGAGAGAGGCGGCACCGTCCCAGCTGACCTTGAGGCCGCTGCAGCAAGTCTGCCATCGTCCAAGGAGGTGGCAGGTAGGCCCCGGCCTTGTCCTTGACCTCCCTTGGATAGGTCCATCCATGTGCCCTGTCAGGGCAGCCTCTAGCTGTCTCCTGCCTGTTGTCCCCAGAGGGTCTGTCCTCCCCTTTGGGCAGCTGGGCCAGGTGGTCACTGGGGCAGAGAACCCTGGCCCTGTGTTCCTGAGGGACTGCGCAAACAGGTGCAGTCGTCCCAGTCTGCAGGCAGCAGTGGAGAAGCAAGGAGCTGAAATATCAAGCCCCTAGAACAGACTTGTATCATTTATCAGTTTATACACACCCCATTAATCTCAAGTAAATCCAATCCTCCACAAAAGCAGAGCCCATCTTTCACCAGCCTAAGTGCGCTTCACGGAGTCTGGAGAGCCCTTCGCAGCAAAGGCCTGCGGAAGAGTGAGGCCCCAATGAGGGCCAGTGGTCCTGCCTGTACCCTCCAGATCTAAGTAAGGGCTGTGGCCTTTGGAGTGCCGGCCTGTCCCCTGATGTGGTGAGGTGGTGCCGGGGTCTGCTCATGGTGAGCCTTGAGCGGTGCTGCCGGGGCCGTGTCCACTCTGCAGGGCGCCCTCACAGAGGAGCAAGGACCAGAGCCCAGAGAAGCGGGGCCGGGAGCCCAGATTCGCTGTGCAGTCTGCACCCCCAGCAAGGCTGTGGGGCTCAGGACACCCCTTCCAACTACATTGTTCTCTGCCGTTGGACAGAGCTGGGCATTGCCCCATGCTACCAGCTCTTGGAGGGACCTGGGGGAGGGCTCCCTGTCCAGCCCTTAGCAGCAGCCTAGAGCATGGCTTGGCGTCCCTTCACTCCTGTCTGTCACGCCTGCCTCTCAGCCTCTCCCTTGGGGGTGTCTGCAGGATCATCTGTGTCTGAGATGCCCACCCATCAGCCCTTCCCTTGCGGGTGTCTGCAGGGTCGTCTGTGGTAGGGCCTGTAGGCCACTGCTTTCTGTCCTTTAGCATCTCGCATTTGTTTCAGACTCACCTTTTATCTGATGATGCCCTCTCCTGTTTATTCCTGCATACTTGCCATCGGGCCCTGGACCCCGGCAGAGCGTTCCTGGGAGCATGCAGGGCAGAGGTTATGTGGCAGTCACTTGTCTCCTTCCTGCAGCGTAGCACCCAGGCTGATGTATCAGGCATGACTGTCCTCTGCACCACTCTTTTGTGGGGAGTGTCTTAGGTGGGGTCTTCCCTCCGTCCTGTGCGCCCCCCATAAGCCAGGCATGCCCTGAGTGGTGGTCCACCCTCCTCCCCAGTAGCGTGGTGGGGGTGGAGGACAAAAGCCAGAAGAGGAGGCCTGTCTTGCCAGATCAAGGAGTTAGCTGATGGCAGTCGGGGGCTCCTTTCCAGCTGCCCACCCGCACAAGGGCAGCTCCCAGCCTCCACTGTGGCTGTGATGGCCTGAGCCCCCATGTCCCCAGCCCCTCTTCCGGCCCAGCCCTGGCTCCCTCTCCTGCCCTGCATTCTGCAAGTGTTTTTGGCAGGTTTCAGAACAGAGCATTTAGACTTGGAGCCGTGTTTGTTTTTAGGTGGCTCTGCCCTCTGGGAGAGGGTTTGGGAATGGGTCTTCCATCCCCTACTGTCACGGACCCTTGCCTTGCTTGTACGCCCATTTGCTCGTCCGTTCATTTACCTGTTGTCTGGGTCTCTGCACAGTCTCGGGCACATGGGTGGTTGGCATCTGGCTGTGACAGGCGTCTGGGCCTCGGCTGATAGGGGAGCAGGGGATGTGAAAAGGCATGTCAGAGCTGACCATGGAGAAGTAAGGGCCAGGGTGGCCTAGAAGCCAGGACGGGGCAGGTGAGCAGAGGCCTGGGATAGACGGGGCCCACGCCACATCATGCCCTCCAGGAGGTGAGGGTAGGTCAGGCATCCAGGCCCCAGTGGCTGATGCAACTCATGTCCATGCCCCCTAAAGTCACAGTGATGGCAGTGGCGTCTGTTTTTGTGTGAGGCCTAACCCCACAGAGAGAGAGGATACAGCAGCAGACTTGAAATCTGGAATGAGCGGGTGAGCCGTGAAAGGACTGAACTGACCCAGGGAACCAGAATCAAAGCAGCAGGTAGAGCTGGGAACCTGCCTGAGTGATGCCTCAAAACTCCGAAGTGGCCCAGGAGCCGGCTGTAAGTGCATTAGGGGAGGGAAGCCACTGGCTGAAGCATGCTGGATCCAGATGCTCGAGAGCTGAATCAAGAGACGGGTCCCCGGGATCATCTCACCATTTGTGCACACAGGACAGTTGCCTCTCCCAAGCAAAGACGAAAACTCTGAAACAAGCCAGCAGCCTCTTCTTGGAGCAGTGATCCTTAGAGTGCAGTCCCCAGGCTGCTGCAGCCTCCCTGGGAGCCTCTTAGAAATGTGGATTATCGGGCCTTATCTCACACCGGCTTGGCTGGAGGCCTGGTGGCTGCCAGCAGTCTGTGCTAGGCGGCCCTGAAGACTACACGGATGCTTGGCAGGTTTGTGGACCGCTGCTCTAGAGAGGGCAGGCGAGGTCCCTGGACAGGTCCGAGTTGGGACAACAGGCCTGAACTAAGCCCAGACCGCACCCCCTACCACGTGCCCTGCGGAACACGGGCAGCAGGCGTGACCCTAGAGGCCACAGTGGAAAGACCTCCCTGTGGAATCTGAGCAGCCCAGAAGGACCTGGCGTTGGCAGTTCCCCAGCTGGACGGTTCTCATCAATCGCTCCCTGGGGAAAACCGCCACAGGCGGCTCCATGCTCCTACCTGGAGCATCCCTGAGCCTTTAGTGCCCTCTCCTAGTGAGGATCTGCATCTTGGGATCTCGTACCCCTCACCCCCAAGCCCCGCATCACGTCTGAAGGAAGAAGTACATGTATCTGCAGGGGTTCAAGGTCTTAACTGGACTGTCCCTGCACCCTGTCTCAGGAATCTGGCAAAGGATGTCCTCCCAAAAGGTGAGGGAGTAAAGCAGAAAAGAACGTGGCTGTGGCACACAGAGCTGACCGCAGGGGCTTCTGCTGCAGGAGCAGAGAAGGAAGCTCTTAGGCCTGGGGAGCAGCCGGCAGGGGCCGGAATGGGCCAGAGGTTCTGGGATGCAGAGCAGGAGCTCCCACTGCAGAGTAGAGAAGGAAGCCCCCGGGTCCAGGGAGCCACCAGCAGGGGCTGGAACCAACCAGAAATTCTGAGACATCTCTGTTCTGGTGAGTCAGGTGTTACTGGCATGGGCCCTTGGCCGATGGGAGCCCCAAACCCCAGCCTCTGGTGCTGGCTCTGGTTCCTAATTTGGCCTCCCTGCTGCATCCAAGCTGGGCCAGGGAGATTGTTAATTGCAGCTTAATTAGGTAATACATTAATATTAAAATAATCTAATCTTATCAGAGCAGCATGTTGAAGGTGATCAAATTTGTCACTGCTTGTGTGGGCGCAGCTGATCCTAGAGGTGTCTCTGGACATGAGGGAGACGGGAGGGAGGGGAAGGGTGGGGGATCGAGAAAGAGGGAGAAGAGATGCTGAGAGGAGAAAGGAGGAGGTGGAAGAAGAGAGGGGAGGCCCAGGAGGGGAGGAGGGAAGGAGGGAGGGGAAGATGGCTGGCCACCAAGGTCTTCCACCTGGAGCCCATCTGCTCTGCCCTAGGGAGGAGGGTGCCCTCGGGAGAGGCCTGGTTTGGGGGCCCCGCCTGGGCTGAGGCAGGGAGCAGTGACTCTGCCTTTTTGTTTTGTCCTGTGCGCTGCTTCTCTCTGTATCAGCACCTATCCTCTGCGGTCTCATGCTCTTCCCGTTTGGCTGGCACTGGCCCCAGAGGTGGCCCTCAGTGAGGTGTCCTGATGGCCACTCTGTGGATCACCAGGCCAAGCACTATGAGGAGCTGCCCATCGGCCTGGAAGTGCTGAGGCAGGTGTGCCCTCCCATAGCCAGAAACCAGTGCCCAGCTGTCACATGGCACAGGCCTGTGTTTACATAATGCCCCACCCCATGCCACCTGGGCAGGGCCATCACCTGCCCACGCCTCAATTTGTTCAGTACAAACACGGTCCTATGCTGACGGCTGAGCGGCTCAAATACGATTGGGGTGCAGGAGCTTCAGCCTTGCTCGGCAACTGATGGGTGTTGGAGAAGAAAGGCTGAGAGTTCCATCTTGGGCTCCTCTAGGGACTGATGGGTCATGGGGAGCCGTGGCAGTCATGGCAGGTGTTCCGTCGTGGGCTCCTGTAGGAACCAGTGGGTCATGGGGAGCAGTGGCAGGCATGGCAGGCGCTCTGTTGTGGGCTCCATGGTGGGCTCTGCCTGTAGTGTTGGAGACAGAGAAGTGATGTGACAACCAGGGCCTTGGGCACCAGCTGGTCACTCTCCACTGCTTGGAGAAGTAGGTGCCCTCCACGTGCTGCCTGGTGCTGCCCATGTTTTTATTGGATTGTTAGTATTGAGTTTGGGGTGAATCCGAGTCCAATATGTAACAGATAAATATCTTCTCCCAGCCATTTCCTCATTTTCTGACGGAGTGTTCCTCAGAGCACATACTTTTCATTTTGGTGCATGCTAATGATCAATTTTTCTTTTACAGGGGTCAGATTCAGAAACTCCATGCATAACTCCAGGCCAAAATATTTTTTCTTATGTTCTTTACTAAAAGGTTTTAAGTTTCACATTGAAATGTGTGATCCATTTTGCGTTAGTTTTTGCCTGTGGTGTGAGATTGAGGTCAAAGTACTTTTTTCTTTTTCGTTTTCATATGGATGTGCAATTGTGCCATTATTGAAGACTGTCCTACCACCACTGAATTATGTTTGTGCCTTTGTCAACAAACAGTTGACCATGAGTTATGGGGGTCTCTTTCTGTACCTTCTATTCTGTTGCCTTGATCTAAGGGTCTGTCCCTTTGCTGTTAATAATACCACCTTGTATTGACTGTAGCTTCATAGTAAGTCTTGAACTCAACAGCACAATCCCCTACTTTATGCATGCAAGATTTAGATTCAATTTATCGTTACCTACAAAATGCCTGTTCAGAATTTTATAGGAATTAGTTAAATCTGTCGATCAATTTGGGGAGAATCTACATCTTAGTTGCAGTGAGTCTCCCGATCCATGAACACGGTGAGTTTGTCCATAAATTTTCGTTCTTGATTTTTTTCATCAGCGTTTTGTGATTTTCACCACACCACCCACCCCTTTTTTTTGTTAGAAATACACATAGTTTCGTTGGTTTTATTGTTAGTGTTTGGAGTTAATGTAATTGTTTGTAGGCTTGTTTTTGTGGTTTCCAGTTGTTCAGTGAGTGTGTATACAAGTATGATGAATGTTTGTGCTGGCTTTGTAACCCATGACCTTGCTAAACTCACTTCTTAGTTCTGGGTTAGTTGCTGTTTTTATTTTGTTTTCTAATCCTTTGCAGTCATAGCATCTGTGAATATGGACAGTTTTGCTTATTTTGCTAAGATCTATATGTCTTTTATTTCGTTTTCTTGCCGTATTGCCCTGGCTAGGACCTTAGTACGATTCTGAGTAGGAGAGGGGGAACCAACATCCTGGCCTCTCTTTCTACCTCAGGGGGAAAGCAGTCCATCCTTCTCCATGAGGCAAGCTGCTAGCTGAAGTTTATTTGTGGTTTTTCCTTATCAAGCTGAAACGTTCCTTCTATTCTTAGTTTGCTGAGAGTGTTTATCATGTAGGATGTTGGTGTCTGTCAAATACTTTTCCTGCATCAATGATGAGATCACATGTTTTTTCTTCCTTAGACAGTTGGTGTGGTTGACACTGTGTAATTGTGATTTTTTTGGGAAGTTTCCAATGTTAAACCAACTCTGCATTCCTCGAATAAACCCCCGTTCGTTATGGCATAGTATTTTTACATGTTGCTGAATTCATCTTGCTAACATCGTCCGTGATTTTTGCATCTGTGTACATATTGGCCTGTAGCTTTCTTGTCTGGTTGTGGTATAGACGTAGCGAATGAAGTGAGTTGGAAAGTGTCCCCCCTTTGATGTTCTGGAGGAGGTTATGTAGAATTGGTGTTGC
>NW_016108100.1:132555-135609 GCF_001604975.1 Cebus imitator | reverse complement strand
TCTCTCTCTCTCTCTCATCTCTCTTTTGGTCTGTTAGCTTTACTGGAGATTTATAAATTTTACTGATCTCTTTAGAGACCTAGCTTTTGACTTCATTGATATTTTGCTATCATTGTTCTGTTTTCAATGTTACTGATTTTTGTTCTATGTTTCCTTCCTCTTGCCTGCTTTAGCTTTAGATTGCTCTTCTTTTATTCTGGGTTTTTCAGAAGATTAGATTGCATATTTGAGATCTTTTCTGTTTTCTAATGTGAGCATTCTGTGTTAGAAATTTTCATCTGAGTGCGGCATTAGCTGCGTTTCACACATTTTGATATGTTGTATTTTTATTTATGTTCAGTTCAAAATATTTTCAAATTTCCATTGAGATGTACTACAGTTTGAACGTGGCCCTCCAAAGTTCACATGTGGGAAACTTAATCCCAGTGTGATAGTGTTGGGAGGTGGGGCCTCATGGGAGGTGTTTACGTCTTGAAGGCTCCACCTTTGTGAATGGATTCATTTCGTAATTAAAAGGGCTTTTGTTAGTGGCTCTCTGTATCTGCCCTTCCACCTTCCACGATGTGATAACGCCTCAGGAAAGCCCTTGCCGGAAGCTGGTACCTTCATCTCAGACTTGCCAGCCTCCAGAACTGTGAGCCTGTAAATTTCAGGTCATTATAAATTAGTCTCAGGTGTTCTGTTATAGTAACTCAGACAGACTAAGATGCCTGCTGTGATCCATATTTAGAAGTATGTTTTTTAATTTCAAAGTGTGTTTTTTTTCCGGATTTTCTGGGTAATTTCTGTTCCTGACTTCTTGTTTAATTTCATTATGTTGAGGGAACATATTTTCTACAGTTCAGTTTCTTTCTAATTGAAGATTTATTTGATAGCTGGTAATTTGATAGCAACCTTAAAACATTCCATGTGCACCTGCTTGGTATGTATATTCTGCCTTTTTAATAGATGTATTTTGGCCATTATACTTAATGTAATTTTTTATGCATTTGGATGTAGGTCCACAATGTTATGCTTAGTTTTCTGTTTGTCCTCCATTTTTTATTCCTGTTTTCTCTTTCCTACCTATTTCAGATTATTTGGCCTTTTTTAGTACTCCATTCTGATGTGTCTATGTCATTATTATATCATTTTTATACTTTTAAAGTGATTTTTCTGTGGATTACAGTATGCATGCTTCTTATTTCACGGTGCACTTATAATTAATGTTGTATCACTTCAGGTGAAACTGTCAGGATCTTCTCACAATATGGACTTCTCACTGCCTCCCTTTATGTTGTAGCAGTCATATGTACTTACTCCATATATGTTGAAAACCCCACCAAGAAGTATTACGATTCTTACTTTTCACTGTCATGCCTATTTTAAAAAACATCACAGGCAAAAAGAAGTTTATGTTTTTGCTTGGATAAAAAAATGTTCTTCCTTCTTTCCTGAAGTTCCCAGATTCCCCTGGGATTGTTTCCTGTTTGGCAGGACTTCCTTTGGGACTTATTTAGAGTCAGCTCTTAGCGTTCACTTGCCCAGCAGTGTCCTCACCCCACCTTGTTACTGAAGGATGCCATTGCTGGATATGGAGTTCGGGTGAATGGCTCTTTTCTCCCAACACTTTAAAAATCAACACCGTTTCCTAGTCTCCTGGCTTCCGTGGTTTCAGACGAGCAATCTGCAGTCACTCAGAGAATTTCCCCTGTCCCCTCTGTGTAAACGAGAGAGACTTTCAGACACTCCTAGTGTCATGATGTTTTTAAATTAAAGGATGGGAAGGAATTCGTGTGCATGCATGGTGTGATGGGTTCCAGCATGTGTTGGTGTCACACATGCCACCCTGCAGCGAGAGGGACTCATGCAGTGATGTGATTTCTACACCCAGCTTTCTGGTACAATATCATTTCTAAGATACTGTGAAAAGTTAAGTCTGTGTTTTCCAATCACTTACTTCTTGGAGTGTCTTTAAAGTCTCACTTGATCATTCCAACATCTCTGTCATCCTTGGCTTGGCGCCTGTTGGTCGTGTTTTTCCTGGCAGGTTTGTTTTCCCAGTTCTTTTCATGCGGCTTAATTTTAGATTGCACTCTGGATGCTTTGAATATTGGGAGAGTCTAGGTCTTTCTTAATTTCTCTGAAGAATGAATTTCTGTTGGTTTCAGCATTTCCTGATGCCAGCTCCATTTCAAGGTCTTCACTGAGTTTCCCAGGCCAATTAACCTTGTGCCCTCTGCAGTCCTGGCTGGTTGCTGGCAATGTTCTAGCTCACACTGCAACTCTCACACCAGTGTGGTGCTGATTATGGTCAGAGCCCCATGCCCAGCTCAGAGACCATCTATCTTCCAGAGCCACTCTGTGAGCAGCCAGCATTTCCCAAGTGACCCAAGGCTCCCTTCACTGCCCTCTAGCTACAGAACTAGGCAAGGCTTGCCCGCTGTGCTGTGCAGTCGGCCACAGCTGCCTTCACGGACAATGCCAGCTATAGCCCAGAGAGGAACAGCTGCAAGACGTGCCCTACCCAACCTGGCCAGGGGGGCGGGCAGAAGAGCCCACTCTAGGGTTCTCGGCATCCATCCAGCTGTGACTGTACCTCTGCAGGATTTCCCGGGTGCCAGGTGGAAGAGGATGGAAACAGGGTGGGAAGGGGATGGAGACGGGGTGGGAAGGGGATAGAGACAGGGTGGAAGGGGATGGAGACAGGGTGGAAGGGGATGGAGGCAGGGTGGAAGGGGAGGGAGACAGGGTGGAAGGGGATGGAGGCAGGGTGGAAGGGGAGGGAGACAGGGTGGGAAGGGAATGGAGACAGAGACAGGGTGGGAAGGGGATGGAGACAGGGTGGGAAGGGGATGGAGACAGAGACAGGCTGGAAGGGGAGGGAGACAGGGTGGAAGGGGATGGAGACAGGGTGGGAGGGGAGGGAGACAGGGTGGATGGGGATGGAGACAGGGTGGAAGGGAAGGGAGACAGGGTGGTAGGGGATGGAGACAGAGACAGGGTGGGAAGGGGATGGAGACAGAGACAGGGTGGGAAGGGGATGGAGACAGGGTGGGAAGGGGATGGAGACAG
>NW_016108100.1:52453-132475 GCF_001604975.1 Cebus imitator | reverse complement strand
AGGGAGACAGGGTGGTAGGGGATGGAGACAGAGACAGGGTGGAAGGGGATGGAGACAGACAGGGTGGAAGGGGTGGGAGACAGGGTCGAAGGGGAGGGAGACAGGGTTGAAGGGGATGGAGACAGAAACAGGGTGGATGGGGATGGAGACAGAAACAGGGTGGATGGGGATGGAGACAGAAACAGGGTGGATGGGGATGGAGACAGGGTGGAAGGGGAGGGAGTCAGGGTGGGAAGGGCATGGAAACTGAGAAACAGGATTTCTCCTGCTGCTTCTCAGGCTTCTCTTGACCAGCTGTCTGCATCTCTTGCTTACTCTCAGGTTGTAGGGGTCCCCAAGTCCAGGCTGGGTAACACCAGGACAAACACCCAACCAATAACAGAAAACTCCAGCAAGCCTCAGCCACAGACTGCAGAACTCACACAGTATGAAATAGATCATCTCAGTAATCCTAGACCCATTAAATAACTGAATCCACAATCAAAAAGCTTCCAGAAAATGATATCACCAGGCGCAGATGGTTTTCTGGTGAGTTTCACCAAACACTTCAAGAAAACTCGCGCCAATTCTCCAAAGCTCCCCCAGAAAACAGGAGAAGGAGCCCCTCCTGACATACTCCATGAAGCAAGCATTTACCCCAACTTCAAAACCATGACAAAACTGAGGAAATCTGCCGAGCTAAGTTATGTTGTCTGAGAGTGCAACACTGGGTTGGTGTTGAGTATTAGCTGGTGCAGTCCGCCATGGCAATGCGCCAGAAGGAAAAATTACACTGCCAAAGCAGTGGATGGGGAAAATGCATTTGACATAGCCCAGCAGCATTCATGATGACAGTCGGCTGGTGACCCTAGCAGTTCTGGGTTCCGATCTCAGCTCTCCAGGGTCTGTTGTCTGCTGCTGGCCAAACTCCAGGGTCAGAGCTGCCTCAGGGAGAAAGGGCTGAGTGGGTTTCTTCATCTTTCCCACAATCCAAACCCCTCATCTCCTTTCTTATCTGTTAATTCCATTGCTTTTCAGCTTAGAAAGTTCTTCAGTGATTTGATAAATCATTCTATTTTCTTCTGGGCTCTTTGAGCTTATTTTTATATTTAAAGATTTAATCTACGGGTGGAACTTATTTTGGTGTATGGTATAAGGTCAGGATCTAAATTGATCTTTCTTCCAGGTTACTAACAATTGCCCTGGGGCCATTTATCACAGAACCCTCCCTCCTCCACAATTTATGCCTTCATCTTTATTAGACCGTATGCAAAATCTGGTCTGTGTTCAGATATTTTGTTTCTTTTTATTTCATTTGTCAGTACTGTTTTATCATATCATTAGTTATAACTTTAAAATGTGTTTTAATATTTAGGGTAGAACAGGGCATTAGTCTTTTTTTTTTTTTGACTTAAAAGTTTTCTTTCTTGTTTATTATCCTGAGTTAACTTTGGAATTACTTTGTCATGGCTGGGCATGGTGGCTCATGCCTGTAACCCCAGCTCCCTGGGAGGTTGAGGCGGGTGGATCATTTCAGGTCTGGAGTTCAAGACCAGCCTGGCCAACATGGTGAAACCCTGTCTCTACTAAAAACACGAAACTCCAGGCATGGTGGGGGACATCGGTAGTCCCAGATATAGGGACTGTAGAGCCTGAGGCAGGAAAATCACTTGAACCTGGGAGGTGGAGGTTGCAGTGAGCCAAGATCGTACCATTGCACTCCAGCCTGGCAGCAGAGTGAAACCATCTCAAAAAAGAAAAAGGCATTGAGGGTTTTTTTTGTTTTTTTTTTTTTTGGATTTCTTCTTTAATCTGGTAAAAGAATTTTTGGCTTTCCAGCGTCTGTGTCTGAGCAGGGAAGGGCGCCTCAGGCCCTCCTCCCTTACCAGACCACCTCCCAGACATGCAGCACACTGGCATTCCCTTCGAAGGCTGCAGTTCAGGCAGGAGTGTGCCACCTGGGCTGTCTTCTGCTGGGCTGGGGTCCTGAGTCCTGCTGCTGTCTCCAGGCCACCTCTCCACCCTCTTTCCACCTCCCCGACCTCTCTTTAGGTGCCTGTGGCATCGTCTCTGGGACTCAGAGCCCAGCTTCACGGGACAAGTGGGGAATGTGAGTTTGCACCTTTCTGTCTGGACCGGATGTCCCATGAATCTTTTATTCAGTCAATGAAGATTAGGGTTTTCTTCTGTAGGTTTTTAAATGGATACACAGCATCCGTGCATCATTATGGGGTGCAGGTAAGGTTGTGTTGCATGCACAGGATGGGCAGTGGTCATGTTGGATTATTTGGGGTGTCTGCCACCTCTTGGATTGGTTGTTTCCAAGTGTAGGGAAGACCTCCTGTCCTCTTTTCTCACATTTTGAAGTAGACAGCACACATGGCTAACTGTAGTCCACCCCCACTCTGCTGTGGAACGTGAAGTTTTACTCCCTCTGTCTGGCTGTGTCTCTGTACCACTTCCCCGACTCCCTTCCTCCCCGCCCACCCTACACCATACCCTCCTTCTCCCTCAACACCACTCGTTGGGTTCCCCTAGCTCTCACGAATGAGAACGTGCAGTGGGTCTTCCTGTTTTAACCAGTCCCTCAATGTTTGAGGAATTCCGGGGTTTACACCACGGTGTGAGGCCGCCTCGGTGTCCTGGTCTCCCCCAGTGCCACTACTCCACCTGCAGACAGCATAGCCCCTGGGCAAACTTACTGGTCAGGGTTCCCCCGAAACATGAAACCCATAGAATATGTGTACAGTACGTGCACATGCACATGCACGCACGCGCACACACGGAGACACTTGTTACAGGGAGTTGGTTCACCCAGTGACAGGGGCAAGTCCCAAGAGCTGCAGGGTTGGGGACAAGCCAGAGACCCAGGAGCACTCATGTCCTGCAGAAGGAAAGGGAGGTTGGGTCTATACACCCTCAGCTCCTGACTCCAGGGGCTGCTGTCTCCTAGTGCTGCTGCAGCCCCACTGTGTGCCCTCCTGAGGACCTCCATGTCACTGGAGCTGGCTCTCGATAAGCGTTGGGTGGGCGGAGGAGGGGGTGTGTGTAAGGCTGACACTGCCCTCCCACCCTGGGCCCTTTGCAACTTCAGCTCCCTCCCCAGGGTCATCTCCAGTTTCTTTTTGTTGCTGGAAGTTAAATTTGGGTTCCAAAGCAAGGTTGCTCCTGAACTGGTGGAGGAGGTCTGTCAGCTATTCTGGACTTGGGCCTTGCACCCTTCTGGGGCCCCGGCACTGCACCAGCAGCTATGTGACCTTGGGTTCAGCTCTTGAAGCTCTGAGATGTGGTTTACTCCAGCCACAGTCATTGTGGAGGGTGTGTTTATAGCGTAGGCACTGCTGGCCCACAATGTGTGCTTAGCATGATGGTGATGGCGATGATGGCAGTTGTGATCCAAGCCCCTTGGCATGGGTCTGTGCAGGAGCCCATTTGGTAGAAGCTGAGCCAGGCTCGTGGGCAGAGAAACAAAAGTGGCGTCCAATGAGCCCATTGGCCATGGATCCTCCCTTTGTGCAGTAGTTCCCCAGTGAGGACTGCATGCTTGGCTTTCAGCTCTGCCTTCAATGCCAGGCTCCTGGACCCCATGCACCAGGTCAGGGAGAGAAGGCAGAGAAGACCTTGCAAGCTGAGGGTGTTACTGGCTCCAGCACACTGGTATGGGCATCGGAGGCCGGGGCAGCTGTGTTGGACTGCCCAGTAGCCCAAGGTCAGAGGGCTTGGACAGAAGTCCTGCTCCACACCATCACAATAGGGGGTCTGGGTGGGGCCCTTTTCTCTGCATATCAGCTTCCCCATCTGAGAAGTGGACCACCTGCCCAGGTCCTGGGGCAAGTGTGAGTATCTGTCCTGGCACTGAGGGTGAGACTGGCAGGCGGATGATCTCTGCAGACTCCCTGGAGTGAACGATGGAGGAGGTCCCTGACCTTGCTGGGGAGAGGCCAGGTCACGGCAGCCTGAGCCCAAGAGAACTGCCCTGGTGGCAAGAGCTACCGGAGCCTGGGGTGACCCAGAGACAGGATGGGTGTTGGAAGGATCAGCGCCCCTGCCCTGCCATGTGCTCTCACCCTGTGTGCTCAGAGGTGCCCTGTAGAGAGGGGAGGGTAGGGAGCTGGAGCCAGGAGTAGCCACAGCACCAGTCGCCCTGGGTCCGGGAACTGTGGTCTCCTCAGGTGGGCCCAGGTGTCGTCCAGGTGGGGCAGTGGCCTCATGGTACAATGGCTTTGCTGAAGGCTGGCTGTATCCAGCAAGCCAGTTACCACACCCTAGGCCCTTCTCTCCATGCTGTTTGTTTTTGACGTCACGTTAAAGGGCAGCACCATTAATTAGGTGTGTAATTAGAGTTGTAAAGAAATCATGTAATTTAATCACAGGGTTTGCAGGTGAGTGGGGCAGGGGATGGGTACCACCTGCTGTGCCAGGCACACCCACCCAGCTGCCTGCAAAGATTTTCCCTGGACTGGGTGCCCCCATGCTCTGGGCCCGGCCTTGGTGCCCCCAGGCAGTGGGCTGAAGCAGCATCCCCAATGGCACGAGTGCGGTTGAGTGTTGGAAACATGCTCAGGAGGCCCCAAGACAGAGCCGAGGGAGGATTCCTAGAGACAGGTTCTGCAGCACCAACAAGTCAGCAGAGGTGTGGGGAGGGGTCTTCACTGGGGCTGGGGTCCCAGGGCTGGAACACAGGTGGGCCTCACTGCAATGGGGGCAGTGATCAGGCTGGGGCTGTCCCCACTGGGCCACTGTGAGAATTCTGGCCTCTATCCTGAGGGTCACATGGAGCCATGGAGGCATCCTCTCAACTTGGAAGGTAGCCTGACTGCAGAGTGGAGCAGGGTATGGGGCAGGCTGAGCCGGGTGCTGGCTGTGGACCGGGCAGAGGTGGAGACACTGGTCTGTGCGGTGGGGTGTGATGGGTGGGCCCAGAATTCAGGTTGTGGGGACACAGCACTGCCTGGGCTTCTCCCCAACCCCCCATCTAGTCTACTGGGCTCTGGGCTGAAGACTGAACCACAGGGGGGCCTGATGCAGTCCAGGCCTGAGCTCTAGCAGTTAGGGCCACCGACCATCCCTGCCAGCCCTTCTCTCCAGTGCTCTGGGGCTTTGTTGTCCTGCGGAACCGGCAATGGGTAAGAGTGTTCCTGGCATAGCCAGGTGGCCCCGCCCTTCCTGCTGCATCTGGCAGAAGTGCCCAGGATGCCTTCCCTGTCCCGGCTGGGTGCAGCCACACAGTCTGTGCCCCAGGCCACAGGCCACAGGGACTGCTGAGGAGCCTGCCCTAGTGCTGCAACTCCCTTCTCCTCTCCTCTTTCTTTCTGGCAGGTCTGTAAACTTTGCTAGTAATTCAAGCCAAGTACCCAATTAGGGATATCTTCACAGTTGCATTGAAAACTGATTGAAGTGGAGATCTTCAGAGCCTGACACAGCCAGCATGCGCTTCCCCTGAGCTCGGGCCAGGCGGTGCTGGGGGCAGGGAGGGGCGGCGCTGCTGGGAGCTCTGGCTATCTGGAGGGGAGGCACGCCTTTCACCTGGGGTGGGCACCAAGCCCTGTCTTGGCCTCGGCCTCGGCCCCTGTGTTCTTACCTCTGGACCCCAGGCCATCATGAGGCTCCTTTGAGCAGAGCCCATGTGGGCAGGGCTGGGTGGTCTGCATGCTTGGTGGGCAGCTGAGTGGAGGCCCACATACTGGTGGTGCAGGGCAGGTGGCTCCATGCCACAGCTCCCTTGCTGGACCCTGCGTGTGTTCTGAGCACCACCTGGATGCCAAGCCTTGGGGGCATGTGGGTAGAGGGAACTGGGTGCCTGGTCCAGGGAGGGGAGCCAACCTGCCTCTGCCCTGAGGCAGTCTGTGGGCAACCTCGTCCCGGAAGAGCAGGAGGAAAGCTGCAGCAGGGAGCAGAGCACATTCTTGTCGAGAGATGCTGTGATGACTGGAGGACATCAGAGAAGCTGGTGCATCCTCCACCAGCCCCAGCGCAGCCTGCTGGGTTCTTACTGGCTCAGGAAATGTGTGAGGGTCCTACCTGGTAGGCAAGTAGTGTGCTCTGACTGTTTATGCAGTGGAGCTCCTGGGACCCCAGCCTGGCCCCCACCATGGGATCGGGACTGCTGTCCCTTCTATGAGTGATAGAGGGGAGCTGCAGGGAGGGTACAAGGCACCACCTGCCAGTGACCACCCCCCTATGCCCACCGGCCTGTCCTAGGCAGCTGCCGGCTCCCCTACAGGTCCCTGGAGGGTATGCGTGGTCCGAGGGGCTATCTTAGTAGAGTCCCTTCCTCAAGGGCTTGCCCTCTGCCAGGCATGTTTCCTGGAGCCCCCTGTGCTGTGTCTTACCGGGCGTGTCTCCTAGGACCCCCGCCCCTGTGCTGTATCTCACTGGGTATGTCTCCCACACCCTACCCAGCCATGTCTCACCAGGCGTGTCTCCTGGGCACCCCCCCCATGCAGTGTCTAACTGGGTGCATCCAGGGACCCCATGCTGTGGTGTGTGTCATGCTCTTCTCTTTATACTGCCCAGCATGCTGCCTTGCACGGATGGACCACATTTCACTCATCCATTCCTCAGTTGAGGGATGTCTGGGTGGTTCCGCTTTTCAGCTGTAGTGAATCATGTTGTTGTGGAAGTTTGGGTGCAAGTGTTTGTGTGGATGCAGTTTTCATTTCTCCAGGCAAAAGGGAATGTCCAGGTTCCAGGGTACATTTCTGCTGGACGCTGAGAGGAGCTGCCTTATGGTTTCCGAGGCGGCTTCACCTGTTGCATGCCCCCCATGAGGCTCCTGGGGCCCCCCACCCTCCCGGCCTGGGCAGTGTCTTGTCTTTCTGAGCACGGCCCCACTGGTGGGTGCGGGGCGTGTTTGGATGCCCACACTTCCTAACAGGTGAGGCTGCTGGGCACTGTCATGGCTTGTGAGCCGCTCATAGGTCTTTGGCCAAACACCTACTTAAATCCCTGCCTATTTTTGACTGAGTTGTCTTCTAATTGTTAAAAACGCATGCTTTGAATGAAGAGACCCCCCAAACAGGCTTTGTGTGAGCAACATGGCTGCTTATTCACCTGGGTGCAGGTGGGCTAAGGCCGAAAAGGGCATTAGCAAAGGGCAGTGGTATAGGAGTTGGCTTTATAGGTTTGAGGTGGGCAGTGGAAGGTTACAGAGTAAGATCAGTTACATTGGTGGGGGTAGGAGCAAGGAGTATACATTACCATAAGTTCAGTTACTATGGCAGGTGGGATAAGGGTAGTTAAGATGGTAGGGTGGGGTGAGGAGTAGTCACATTATCATAATAACAGTTAAGATGGCAGAGTGGGGTGAGGGGAAACTTATGTGTGGGGGGGAAGCTTATGTGTGGGACGATCATAATCCATGATCGTCCGCTGGGTGCTGGGTGATCGTGGATAATGGGGGAGTGGGGGCTGATCAGCGAAGGCAGGCAGGACTTCAGACTTTCAGGCTCCAGGCTTACATATGGAGACCTGACATCATTTTCTTTTGATAAGCAAAGTTCTAAATCTCGATGAAGTCTAATGTATCAATTTTTCCTTCCATGGTAGTGCTTTGTCCTGAGAATTCCTTGCTGACCCCAGTGTTGCAGTCACCTCTTTTCTCCAGAAGCTTTTGCCCTTAGACTAAGACCCTCATCCCACTGGTTCTGTATGTGGAGTGAGGAGGGGTCCACATCTCACTGCCCATGTGGACATTGGGTTATTCTGGCCCTGTCCATTGAAAAGACCTTTCTTTCCCCATGGAATTGCTTTCACTCATTTTTTGAGAAGCCTCTGATGCTGAACATTTCGGTCTGGGCCATCTTGTGTGCCGGCAATGCGTCCGCTTATCACTGCAGCAGTCCCACGCAGCCTGCCATCGGAACTTCCCTAACTGTGAGACTTAGATCCAGATAGCGTGTGTCCTCCAGCCCGCCTTGGAAGACTGTTCCACGAATGTGCTGCGTCGGCCTGCTAGGGCCCTCCTCGCTGCGCCTGACCATCCTTAGCACCTCCTGCCTCAGCACCACTGCACACGGCATTTCCTGGCCCTGCAGCTTTCTGTCCCAGGAAGCACATGGCTTTTCTCCTGAGTCCGCCCTGGGTCTCCTCCTTCCATCACAGCGAGGTACTGCCAGAACGCCTTTTCAAACTGCAGCCCTCCCCCTCCCAGCTTCCCGCTCCTCCTTGCTGCATTTCTCTAGCACTTCTTCCCTGAGGTGCTTCTGTTGCACTTCGTTTATTTTTTATCTGTCTCCCTAGTTGAAAAGCAACTTCCATTAGGGCTGGGGCTTCATCTGTCCATGCACACTGTGTCCTCGGGGCTTGGGGTGATGCCAGGCACCCAGTACCTCTCCAAACATACCTGTTGAGTGAATGAAGAGCTGAGCACTGTTTCTGAGGACCCAGGTCCTAGGGCCACTCCCAGTAAGACCCCAGTCCCCTCTGTTCTGTGGCCCAGGAGGGAGGACTCAGCTCTGGAATACCAGAGGCCCACACTATCCTTAGATGCCACTGCATGAGACTCTTGTTGCTGCTACAACACACCAGCACTGACTGAGTTACTTAACACAGCAGGGCCAGTGTGGCACTCACGCCTGTCATTCCAGCGCTTTCGGAGGCCCAGTTGCAGGGGATTGCCTGACGCTGAGTTTGAGACCAGCCTGGGCAGCATAGCGAGACCCTGTTTCTAAAACAAAAAAATCAGATGGGTGTGGTAGCACGTGCCTATAGTCCCAGCTGCTCTGCAAGCTGGGGCAGGATGATTACTCGAGCATGGAAGTCGGAAGCTGCAGCGAGCTGTGATTGCACCACTGTCCTCTACCCTGCACAACAGAGCAAGACATTGTCTCAAAAAACAACAAACCAAAAACTCAACACGATGTGATCTGATGGTTCCGGAGGTCATACGTCTCCCTGGGCTAAAGGCTAGGGATCATCAGGGTTGGTCTGTTTCAGAGGCTCTGGGGAAAATCCACATCCTGCCTTTTCTGGCTCCCAGAGGCACCCATGTGCCTTGGCACACAGCCTTTCCTCCATCCTCAGAGCCAGAGTGCATGTCTTCAGATCTCTAGCCGACTCTCCTGCCTCCCTTTCTGATGTGTGAAGACTTGTGTGATTGTAGCGGGCCACCAGGATAATGCAGGAACATCTGTCGTCTTACCATCCCTGCCCTGGACACATCTGCAGACTCCCCTTCCATGTGTGGTCCTGGGAACCAGGCGTGGCCATCACCTCCTGGTGTGTGTCTGGTCTCCCGCCACCCATCACAGTGTCATCTCTTCCCTCGGACCCTTAGGTCCTGAGGCCTCCAGGCCAGCACTGGCCAGGCGGGGGCTGGGAAGAGCCAGTTCGGCTGCATGTCTGGCGCATGTGGTAGAGGCAGTCAGGGAGCCTCCCTTCCACTCCCTGCAGAACCCAGACAGCCTGCGCTGCAGCCCCAGCTGCTCCACTGTGTCTCAAGCAGCGGCTTCCCTCTCAGCCTCAGCTTTGTCCTAGGGGGAGAGGCCATTGGGGGCTGCTCTCCCTCCTCACCTAGCAACTGTAAATCATAAAACCCTTGTGGTGTCAGCCGAGGGCTCTCCCTCCCCTGCGCCTGAGAACCAAAACTCCTGTTAAGGTCCCAGGTTGCTGACTCCACACCAACCCTCATGATGCCAGGGCTGTTGCTGTAGCTCCTGGAAGGTAAAGCCTTTAGCCTCAGAGAGCCTCCCCCGACAGTTCCCGCTCCCTTCACTCCCTTCTCCAGGCTGGACATGTACCACACGGATTCTTCTTCACGCAGAGCCTGTCTGCCTTGATGGGTCCCTGACCCCACCCCGGAGCACCTCCTCTGGGAGGATGTGCTCCCAGTGCTCTCAGGTCCTCAGCACTCAGGTCCCTGCGTCCACCCAGCCCCGATCCCTGCTCCTTGCCCTGCTCCTTCCAGAGCCTTCTCTCTGGCTGCTCCAATTACTGGAGCAGCTCCATATCCTCTTCCTGAGTCTCCTGCTATCTGAAGAGTTCATTACGTCTTGAATCCGAGGCCTTGCTGCATACATTAGCAGGTTTTCATAGACTGCCACATCTCAAAAAGGGAAAAGAGACAGGAGATTTAAAACTCTTGTCTTGCCAAAAGCAGACAGATTGACTTGAAAATGACCCAGTCAATAAAAGATGAGCTCTGGAAAGGCTTCCCTCTTCTCAAAGGGGGCTCACCTGCCGGGGAGCTGAGGTTCTACCAGCCTCTGTGAGAAATTAATAATGCATGTGGCATGCAAAGTGGCCGGAGCCCGTGCTGCCCCACCCCCACATCTCCTGGGACCTCACCACAGCCACCACCCCAGGCTCCCTCCACAGGCCAGCTACTTGGCATGTTCCTGGAAGGAGGCTTCCGGAAACAGATGAAGCGGCCGTGTTCTGTGGTCGCATCTTGGCTCTGCCGTGATGTCGCTGTGGTGTACTGTTCCCTCTGGAGTGTTTCTGGCTCTGGAAGGTGCATGCGTGATGGGCTCCCCGCATGCACAGGGACCCTGGCCATGAGCCTGTGAGGCTGGGTCTGCCTGGAGGCAATGAGAGGGAAGTGCTGTGAAGACCATTCCCCGACCCTGTCACCTGCCCGCATCTGCCAGTGCAGGGACAGGGAGCACAGGGTCCTGGTGGCGCTGATGCATCAGCTGCAGGGACTGCAGCCCTGCCGGTGCCACAAGGAGCCGCAAGAGGACGGACGCTCCTTGACCCCCATAGGCTGGTGTCACCCCACAGGCCTGCGGCCTCTACAGTGGCCTCCCATCCTCGTCTTTCCTGGCGCCTGCACCTGCCACCTGCCTCACCTCACCCTAACAGGAGTCACCTCTGACCTCAACCACTTTCTTTCACTGGATTTTTTCAGCTCTCATGTTCCCTAAAAAGGGGGTTCACTTTTCCTTTTGAGCCAAGGCATGTCCCCATTTGCTGTCCATCTCTCAGACCAGCCATCTTTCGTCCAGTCGACAGGGCTGGCCATGCCATTTCCACAGCTAATGCACGTGGAGCTGGCTAGTGCTGGGGTCTGCACCCGCACGCAGGGCCCTTGCCACCATCTGGACCCCTGCCACCCCTGTTTCCCCCCTTTAGGATTTTGGGTCAGAATGAAACTATCCCAACAGCTCTCTGTGCTCCTGCAGACTTCCGGGTTTGGCCGTGGCTCCCATCAGCCCAGCCTGGAGAAGGGAGTAAAGGGAGCAGGAACCGTCGAGGGAGGCTCTCTGAGGCTAAAGTCTTTACCTTCCAGGAGCTACAGCAGCAGCCCTGGCATCATGGGGGTTGGTGTGGAGTCAAGTATCCGAGGGGATGTAGGACCCAGCCCACTCCTGCCGCTTCTGCCCTGCAGCTGCTGCCTCCTAGCCCCCATTGCATAGAGGGCCAGCCCCTGCCTTCAGGCAGCTCACATGGTGAAGGAGGTGGCCCTGTACAGGTGGCCGCAGCTGGAAAGGTGTGTGCTTGCACCAGAGGTATAGGCCCAGTCCAGGGGGAGAGGGACGAGACGCCCAGAGGGGTCTCATCTGGAGGTGCCTGGAGCCTGGTCTTGCAGAAGCTCACCGGTGAACATCATTCGCTGATAGAAGGCAAACGTGCCTGCCACGTGTGGCAGCAGAAATGAGGATCACACATTCTGAGCGTGCCTGGGGTGTCTGGGAGGACTATGGACTTGTAGTGGCTGATGGCAGGATGCCTGCGGTGCGTACAAGTGGCTGCACCCGGCGGAAGTGCTTCCCTTCCGAAGCAAGGCTCTGCCTCGAAAGAAGGACCCCTGGGGCCTGAGGAGGAGGAGGAGGAGGGAGAGGAGGGTGACAGGAAGTAGAATTTGGACTTTAGCAAAGAAAGACCCTGAGCAGAAGTGGTCCAGGGAATTTGTGAGGGTTGGTGAGGGAGGGAGGGTTGGTGAGGACAGACTGTTGAAAACTGGTACCCAGCGATGTGTTGAGTGCCAAGTCCAGAAAGCCTCAAGGTGACCCAAGTTTTCTGGCTCAAGAGGTGCGGGGGATGGATGGAGAGGCAGCTGCACAGGAACGGGAACTGTGGGAGTGGCAGTTAGGACATGGGGCACACTTGCAGTTGTGAGACCTCACGGCTTATCAGGGCTGTGGGCTCAGGCAACTGAGGCTACTTGTAAGGACTGATACACCCAGGCCAGGCCCTACCAGGGCCCACGGGCAGGGGGTGGGTGCAGGGTTGGGTCAGGAGAGAGGCCCTGTGGTCCCACATCCCCATGCTGGAGCCCACGTCCCACCAGCTAGGGCCACAGGAAGGCCTCTCCCCACTTTCTCATCATCAGTTTCCCAGTCCAGAAGGTGGGGACAGATGCAGCCATGCTCCCCAGGGGCAGAGCTGGGCCAGGCCAGGTTAGGTGCTTAGAGTCCGGGTGTTCCTTCCGTGGACAGGCACCTACTCAAAGCCCAAGCAGGGCCTCACCTGAGGAACGTGTTTCTGGTGAAGGAGTGGCCAGGACACAGGCAGACACATGAACCCAGCTGCCCATGAGCTCTAGGGAGAAAGTAAACATGGGGTGCCCTGAAGACCCCGTGTGGCCCGGGGAGGCGTTTCTGAACTGAAGCCTGAGTGACTGATGGAGGCAGCTGCTCAGCCACCAGGACTGTGCTCCGCATGGGGACCAGCTTTGTCCCCGAGCCTGGCAGGTGTTTGGGGGTCCCGATAACAGTGCTGGCACATCGGACCAGCCCTCCCTGTAGCCCTGGTGCTGGGGATACTTGTGTGCTGTTGGCCGGAGGCTGTAGAGCTGGATCCTGGCCACCTGCAGCGTCTCCATGTCCATCCAGCAGGTGTCACATCCCCCACATAGGCATGATGTCCCGAGGATCGCAGACACGGGGCCACTGTCCCTCCTTTGCCAAGGTGCCATTGGACTTCTGCTACCAAAGGGCCCCATGGGGGCTGTTGAGCCTTGTGCCTGGGGGGCTGTCACTTGGGGTTCAGCTGCTGTGTTCTCCATGGTGGGGGAGGAGTCTTCTCCAAATATGATCTCCACACCCGCCTGTCACCCCGGGACTCTCCCGCTCCATAATCTAGTGGGCTGTAATTGCTGGTATCTTTTCCCATCATTTTTGTGCAAGGTGACAAGCTGCTTGCTGGAGTAGTCGTTAATCACACAGAGGTGCCCTGTTTGAAAGCCGCACAGAGCACACCCAGGCAGTGCCTGCCAGGCGCCGGCCCGCAAGCAGCTCCTCCGCATGTAATTCCAGGGTGAGTGCCTCCTCGCTGTTGCACAGCATGCTATTTCTGCCCAGCAGGGGAACTCATGGCTCATCGTGGAGGGTGTGTCTCTAGGGCCCTCTGGCACCAGCAGAGTTGAAGCGACCATCTTCTTGGGGTAGCAGAAGGCCCTGGCTGGCAGGTGGTGGCATCCTATCCACCTGTTGCCAAAGCCAGTTCCTGGGTACCTTGATTGGCTGCTGGCCACTCAGGCTGGTCTCAGAATTTGGATTTGGGGCAGGCAGGCAGCCCCTGAGATGAGCCGAGTAGGGTGCTATAGGCCATGCTGAGGCATGGTTCTTATGGTGTGGCATTCTGGGGGGCCCTGGCCAGCCTGTAGGTGAGTCCCCACCTCCTGCTGTCTCTTGCATAGTCAGCTAGGACCCAGATACAAACCTCACAGCCACAACCACTGCAATGCCCTGTGCCCACAGCTGCTAATAAAATTGCATCAATATTTGATGCCTAATTATTAAATATTTAGAAATGTAAAACTGAAATAGTTTAGAAGTTTTCAAGACGTGAATAATTCAGTCCCAGGAAGCATGGCTCGGTGTTGGGCCTGGGCAGGACGGGGGCCCAGAGTGTTCACTGCTGGGACACTCGGGCGGCTTGCCCACCCCTGGGCCTGGAGGCCACCTTGATGGGCTTCCTGTGTCTGCAGCATGTGGGGGTTCTTAGTCGTCTCTCTTCGAGGTCAGGCCTGGGCCTGATGTGGGGGCCCCTGCGTCACCCACAAGTAACCACTCAGGTGCCAGGCACTTCAGAGACTGGCCCTGCTGCTCTGAGTTCAAGCACGTTCCCTCCTGGGCTGTGTTCTCACTGGCACCAAGCATCTGAGAGTCATCTCTGACCTGTCAGACCTGTCCCAGAGGGAAGATCTGGAGATGCTGATGCTGGCAGCTTTCCCGGAAACAGTCCAGCAGGGCCCTCTGGGGCTGCTGCTCATGCAAGCACCCAGCTGCCACCAGGGAGATGGCTGCTGAGAGAGATGGAGAATAGACACAGGGAACCAGACCATGTGAGGAGGTCATGAGACAAATGCGTTTTGGGGGAGCTCCATAATGTTGACAACAGAAAGACTTCTTTGCCACTTCCAGGGAGTTAAAACCAGTCACTTGCAAAAGACTAGAAGTCAGGATGGCTTCAGGCTTCTCCACAGCAGCGCTGAGCCTTTGAGATGGGAGGGCGATGCCTTCAGCACTGGAGGAGAGGCCAGGTGCATGGCTCACACCTGTAATCCCAATACTTTGGGATGCCAAGGCGGGAGGAACACTTGAGGCCCAGAGGTCAACACCAACCGGGCAACATGAAAAAATATATATACAGCCTAAAAAATATATATTAGCCCAAGGTGGTGGTGAGCTCCTGTGACCCCAGCTACTTGGGAGGCTGAGGTGGGATGACCGCTTGAGCCCAGGAGGTTGGGGCTACAGTGAGCAGCAATCACACCACTGCACTCCAGCCTGGGTGACAGAGTAACACCCTGTCTCAAAAAAAAAAAAAAAAAAAAAAAAAAAAAAAAAAAAAAAAAAAAAAAAAAAAAAAAAAAAAAAAAAAAAACACAACATAAGGAGGGGTAGATACGATACAGCTTGGAATTTTGCATCTGGACAAATTACCTGTCGGCCCTGAAGGTGAAGTAGAAATGTCTTCAGCCCTGTGGGTTTCCAGATGATATTCCCTGTCTCATGTCAACTCTCAGGAACCTGCTGAAGGGTGCGATCACAAGAGTTGGGGGCAGCTGCAGTCCCAGGCCAGGTGGCACCCAGTTCTGACTGTAGCAGCTGTGACAGATTTCCTGGGCCTGTCATGCTGGAATCTTAGCCTTTGAGTTGGGAAAGGTGCTATGCCCGGGCCCTGCTCCGTTATTGGGACTATGTGTGGGTGAATGTCCTGCCTGGCCACCCGCATCCGCTGAGAGCCTTCTTCTCACCCTGCGGGGTGGCTCTGGCCGGACTTATTCCCAAGCTCTGGGGCCATGGGCCACTGCCTTCTGGGGGCTCTGCCACACTCTGTGGGGACCTGAGCGGTCGCCCAGTGTCTTTGGAGTCAGTCTAGACCATGCTCGGGTGATTTTCTGAGTGTCCTTGCGGCCCAGATCACACTGCCCCCTCACTCTACACCTGGACTTAGGCCTGCCGCTCAGATTCTGTGCCAAGTACCTGTGACATCTATAGTCGACCAAGTGGTTGTTAACAGCACGGGGCCGTGTTTTATGAAGAGGAACGTGTTATGCCAAGAGGGTTTTCGCCTCCACTGTCTTACTGACCTGGGGGCAGGTGATGTTGACCTCCTCACCCCACACCCAGGGAGGCAAGGGGGCTCAGAGAGGTGAGGTGGCTTGTCCGTGAGCACACAACCAGCGTGTGGAGCTGGGAATCACTCCCTTCCTCCTGGCCACGGGGCGTCATTGGTGGGGCTGGACATCTGCCAAGTAGAATTATCCGCCTGACTTGGCCTGGGCCTTGGGGGCTGCTTTGTTTAATGGTGAAATATTAGTCCCTTTTCGTGGGGTTTTTAAAGCCTGAAAATCCCAACATGGTTAACTGTATTTTATTCACTATTTAGAAAGAAAAATGGCTCTGCCCCAAGTCCCCAAAGGAAAATTTCAAAAGCTGCTTCCAGTTCCTAAACTGAGAGTTGTGGTGGAGTCTGGGACTTGGGGCCCATGGTGGCAGCCATGCAGGCCTGGGCCCAGGCCAGCTCCTCACTGGGGCACCTGTCCAGGCTGGGGGCTGGAGGTGGGGGACAGTGGGACAGTGGTAAGGTGATGGCGGTGGGGAGATGGGGGCATGGCAGGGGCTGGAGTAGCTGAGAGCAGCTCTGAGGCCATGGGTGCCCTTACCCTCCCCTCATAGTCTAAAGTCCCTGGAGGCCCCCAGCTCTCTTAGTGACCCTGGTGGCCACAGCAGGGATAGGAGCGGGGGCTTGGGAACAGGGCAGTGGCAAGGCCTCTCTTCAGCCTGCCTTGATCTTAAGGGGTTTTCCTCTGAGGCCATAGGAAAGTTGTATGTTCAGGGATGAACACGGGTGTTCAGGGGTGAACGGATGTTCAGCGGTAGGCGCATGTGCCCCCATCTGCTGTGTGTGTGCCTGCTTGTGGTTAAGCTGACCATGAGGCTTGTGCAGGGGCAGGAGCTCAGGGCGGTAGGGGGATGGTGGCTTTGCTCACATGCATGTTCAGCACACACCCATCGCGTTCTCCCATGTTCCGGGTTCTCAGGTGCAGGGCGGGTTTAGTAGTGACACACAGGCCTAGCCCCACCCCCTGAGCTCCGAGTGCACCACAGGGAAGGAGCATGAGGCCCAGGCATCTGAAACAGCTCTGTGGGAGCCACAGTCTGCACCCTGCAGGGAAAAGAGAGAATGTGTGAAGCCTCTCAAAAGAGGCTGGAGCCAGGGAGAAGCTGGGTGCAGGAGAGGCAGCTGGGAAATGGAGCAAGCACTCAGAGCCCTGGGACAGGGCTGGAATGAGGTCAGGCCAGGACCAGATGTGGCTGCATTGATGGCTAAGCCAGGGCACCCAGCAGAGTGTGAATGCCCCAGGATAGAGCCCTGCCTCCGCCCGTGTCTTGCTGCGGGAGCATGGAGCTCTGTCTACATGGCCGGGTTTCCCATCCAGGACAGGGACTGGACAGGGTGGCAGGAGCAGTGTGGCCCAGAGAACCGAGGCCAGCCTGAGAAGAGGCTGCTCAGGGACTTATGGAAGCAGCAGGGCTGGCATCTCCTCCCCATGGGGGGTCTTCCCATGTGGGCCAGCTGCCTCAGCTGTGCAGGGCTGGCCTCCTCAGGGCAGAGCTGCCCAGTGCCTGCGGGTGCCTGCAGGTGCTTGGTAAACAGAGAGGCCCAGGCTTTTTTTTTTTTTTTTTTGGTGAGACTGAGTTAGTTACACTCTTGTCGTCCAGGCTGGAGGGCAGTGGGGCAATCTCAGCTCACTGTGGACTCTGCCTCCCGGCCTCAAGCAATTCTCCTGCCTCAGCCTCTTGACTAGCTGGGATTACAGGTACCCACCACCATACCTGGCTAATTTTTTGTGTGTTTTCAGTAGAGACGGGGTTTCTCTATGTTGGCCAGGCTGGTCTCAGGACACAGATAGGGGTTAGGCCAGCCCCACTCATGGGACAGATCCCAGAGGAAGGTCACAGAGTCCAGGCCCACAGAGTTGGGGTAGTGCCGCGGCCTCTTCCCACTGCAGGACGAGTAGCAAGGCCAGAGCCCCTGCACCCTGAGGGTTCCCTGGGCCCTGAGGCTCATGTAGCCTGCAGGCCTGGTTCAGCCTGGGTATAGCTCAGGCCCCTGGGGAAGGATAGAAGTGGACAGGCAGTGCCCTGGGGCCATGCTCCTAAGATTCATTGGTACCTTTCAAAGGATCTCTGCTTGCTCTCATCTGCATATGCCCCGTAACACCCCATGGAGTAAAGACGATGTAGAGAAAAGTACTGGTACCTTTTCCCTGCTTCTGAAAGTCCTGGACCTCAGCATTTCTGTCCCCGTCCCCGTGGGCCGTATCTGTGTGTTGGCTCTTTCTGTCCTGCCAAGGTAGAACCGTTCTCCACATTTCAGGCTGTGAACTTGGCCTCTTGAGATAAGTGCCGTAAATGCTCCTTTATCCTGACATCCAGGCTCTCAGGCTATGAAGCCTCTCTTCCCTGCTAGCTGGCCTTTACGTAATGTAGCGCAATTTATTTTTATTCTGTCCTTTTCACAGCTGCATCCTGTCATCCCAGGAGGAGGCAGGTGTGAGGCTAAGGTAGTGAGGGGGTAGCTGTTTAGGCACCCGCATTGTGGATGCCCTCGTTCCCCTGGAACACCCCAGGATCCGGGCCCTGGGTGGCTGCTGCCGCATCCTCTCTGACTCCCACTTGAACACCTGCTGTTCTCCTTCCTCTCCTGCCCCTCACCGAGGACCTGAGAGCCCATTGGCACCAGGACTGTGCCCCTGCATCCCTGCAAGGTGGTAGCAGGAGCCTCCAAGAGGGCTGGCTCTGCCCAGAGTAGGGGTTCCAGGGGTGTGGAAGAGGAGCCCAAGGAGGGCAGGCATCCAGGCAGAGGGAAGCGACTGCTTCCTAGGCAGTTGCTGCTGGTCAGTGTGGCCAGAGTTCAACATCCCCAGGCGGGAAAGGTGGGAGCCAGGGCTGTGGGTGGGCTGAGCCAGGGCTCTGAGGGGCTCAGGGCCTCTTTACGGTTTGCTTTTAAGCCTGGGGTGGCCCTGGAGGCCAGAGAGGAGGGCCTGAGAGCCTTGGTGGGGCTGCCCCAGAGAGCAGGGCTGCAGAGCTGGGCTCCGTCCCTGAGCACCCTAGCTCAGCAGGTCTTGAGCACACAGCAGGCCGGGCTGGGTGGGGCACCGGGGCCTGGAGCGCTGCAGGCCCCACTGCTGCCTTCGCCTCAGCCCACATACTGCCATCGCAGGTCAGGCGTGAGAACAGCCTGGGCACTGCCTTTGTGGTCCCAGGGCCTAGGTCAGGCACAGGGCTGTTGCCTCTCACCCTGGGGGTCTCTGCCACTGGCTTCTAGGGTCTCTGAGAGGAGCTTGCCCAGCGTCCAGGCCCACGGAACCCAGCCCAGAGGAAGCCCGGGCTCCTGGCTCACTTGAGAGGAGGCCACGTGAGAGCAACTGACAAGATAGTGATGACATCTCCAAGGCGGAAAACCCATCTTTTATTTATTTAATCCAAACCATTGTGTGAATTATTCATTCACCTTTATGTAAGCGACTGAACTACAGGGATAAAGGGGAGTCAGAACGCTGGCTTGATCTGCCCCAAGCTGAATCGACCATTGAGGCAGCCTTGCCTAGAGGATGGGCCCTTCCCTACCTGGACAGGAGACCAGGGTCAGAGCCCCTTCCCCTCCAAGGGCCTGTGTGGCATGGAGGTGGTCACTTCCCCTCCAGGGCCCTGGGTTTCAGATGTCAACAGGCGGGAGAGTGGCCCCTAGGAGAGAGAGCAGCGGCCCCACTGCTCCCAGCTGCGTGGGTGGTGGTTTTGCCCCTGAGAGAGGGCCCCACACAACACCTTCCTCACCCTGGGACCTCATGCCAACCCACCATGGATGGGCCATGCAGCCTGGAGCCCCGACTGCCTCCTATGGTCTATGAGCAGCACAGAGGCAGCTTTGAGGTCTATGGGAAAACAGGGCTGTTTCCTCCTCCAAAGTCAGGCTGCATTTATTACCAAAATCTAATTCTTCCCCTTTGGACATCTGAGATGTATTGAAGGCAGCACAGGCCCTGTTAGGGATAAACTATGGCCTCTGAAGTATGGTCTCTGCATTATTCCTTCTGCGTGTGGGATTCCTGCTACCGATGGCCCTGTCTTCCAGAGGATCAGCCCAGGGATGCAGGGAAGAATATTGGGGTCATTGCTGCCAATTAACCTTCAGATTTCATTGCCTGATTGCTCGGTTCATCAAGGACCCCGGGCCCTGGGCCCTAGGCCTTTGGCCTTGTCCTGCTGGAGGAGCTCAGCTGTGGAATAACAATGTCCCACAGGGCTGCCTTTGCCGGCAGCAGAGGGAGGAGGCCAGGTTGGGGCAAGAGCCGAACCCAGTGCAGATGCTGCAGTCCTACAGTTAGACCAGTGCCAGGGCCCCCCTGCGGACAGACCCACAGTGGTACAGACCCTGTCTCCTCCCAACCTCTGACATCCCAATGCCATGAACATGAGCCCTGCACTGCTGCTCCTTCCAGAACCCATGGCAGGCAGCACCCTTTCTCTTGCAGCCCAGCAGTGAATCTCTGTGAGCCTCAGTGTCCTTGTGTGTGGATTGGGGATCGGATTGTGTTCGTAGCTGTCACAGCCAGACAGTGAGTGAGCTTGCACATGGAACATGCTGCTTGACTGAGCTCATGTCTTTGGGGGTGCCCAGCAGCTCTGAGCTCTCAGTGGTGGCCTCTGGCACACGATCTAGCCAACGCCTTTGATATCCGTGTGGTAGACAGAGGTCCTGGGAAATGGGGTGAAGGGATAGGTTTGGGGTTACAGGTCGGGGAGGCTGAGCCAAGCTGGAACCATGGCCTTTCCCACGTTCTCCGTCTTCCTCTGCAGGTTTGAGGGCTTTTTGTTTGCACTTGGTTCCTGTTCCTGCTTACCTCCTCCAGGAAGCAACACTGACTGCATCCATCTGCCTTAAACTGGCCTGTAAGCGTCTCTTTGGACCACTGTGCACGAACTCTCAGGCAGCCCCTCTCTCACTCGCTGTGACCTGGCCAGCAGGCATTCACACTTGCATCTTCCCTCACCCTCCTCTGGGAGACCCCACACCCATCCTGGGGCCTTCAGACTCATCTCTAACTCAGGACCAGCATTCCCCCGGGCGCTGCATGGGCTTGGAACCCTTGGTTTCTCCCCAGCCATGTGGCCATGGTTGACTTGAATGTCCCCTTTCTCTGCCCAGCCAGGGAGCTGACCGTCCCGTGCCTGGATGTGGGTGCTTGCATCAGTTCTGTGATTTGGTCCCTTGTCCTAGTGGAGGGAGGCTGGCGGCTGGCCCAGCTCCCCTGGCCTGCAGGATAGGATCCAGTGTCTACTGTCCCCACCTGGAGCGGTCCCAGGCCCCTGCAGGGCTCCCTATCGCCAGCTCCAGACAGCACTGCTAGGAAGTACCCAGCCTAGGGGACAGCTCTGTGTGCCTCTAAGTGGAGCCAGTCCTGATAATTAACGGGGGGATAAATCAAGGCTTAATTACTTGGAAGGCCTCTCGGGTGAGAGATTCATGATCATTGCTGTTATCCTCCTGATGGCTCTGCACAGCATTTCCTCCCCAAGCAGCTGTAAATCCTGGCGGGTGGGGCGCAGGGTTGTGCCCTGAATGGTCACTTAAAGCTGCGTGGGGGGTAGTGGGCCTGGGCAGGGCCAGCTGTCATCTCACAAGTGGTCTGGCCTCAGAGGTGGCTGGCAGATCAAAGCCCTGGGGCAATAGGATCCAGAACATCCAGGTTCCCGGACTGCTTCTGGAGTCCAGCCCTCAGTTACTGTTCTTAATGCAGTAACTTCATTAAGAGCGTCAGTCTGTGTCAGCTCACCCCTCACTCTGGTTTCCTCATGCGTGCAGATGGAGGCTGGCCAGTGCGACACATGGGCCGCCTGCGTCCCTGGGCAGCCTCCACTCCTGCCCCCACTTGACCTTCTCCTGGGTCCCCGCCCCTCTGGCCTGGTGACACACTCACCATCTCCTTTCCTCCCTCCCACAGAGCTGAGGAAGCAGGTGGAGAGCGCCGAGCTGAAGAACCAGCGGCTCAAGGAGGTTTTTCAGACCAAGATCCAGGAGTTTCGCAAGGCCTGCTACACGCTCACTGGCTACCAGATCGACATCACCACAGAGAACCAGTACCGGCTGACCTCGCTGTATGCCGAGCACCAGGGTGACTGCCTCATCTTCAAGGTGGGTCCCGCGTGCGCTGGCTCTCTGGCTCTCCTGTTTCCTCTGATGGGGATATCTGATTGTAGCCCTTGGCAAAGGAGCAGCCTCGTGTCTGAAGGCAATGGTGTGGTGGGCCGGGTGGAAGGGAGATGCGTTGGCCTGTCCTCTTCACCCCTGAGGCTTCTCAGCCTTGGACTAACCCCATGTGGCTTTGCAGCCTTGGACCCCCTGGATGAGTAAGGCCCTGAGCCACTCCCCTGACTTTCTTGGCCTCCGTCTCTCCTGACTTGGGCATCATTCCGTGAGGGTTGGGGCTCCAGGCATGTGTCGGTGTGTCCAGAGGCAGCAGCGCCTGGGGAGGACTGAAATCTATGTGGAGCCAGGCAGGGGCACCTTTCAAGCTGCCAGGCCAGAGACCAGTGCAAGGTGAGGTAGACAGACTAGAAGAGGAAGGGAGAGCCAGCCGCGTCTCCACACTCGCATCCTGTAAGCCAGCGGGTGCTCTTCTGGTTTGCTGGTGAAGCTGGGCTAGGTCCATGGTTGTGGGCATGGAGAGTCTCGGGTGAGCAGGGTCAAGTAGCAGAAATTGGGGTGTTCCGTGTTGACCATCAGGGTAGAGGTGGCCCCATATGGACCTTAAGCATCAGGAAATCCAGGGCGGCAAAGGCTTGTTATCACCACCCCAGTGAGCTAACATCCCGTTTGTGAAGATTGTGCCATTGGCCTGGTATGGCATCTTGGCCTTAGCATGGCCTCGAGGCTGCTTCAGGAAGGCTGGAGTGGGCGGTGGCTGTCGGATATGGGGACAGGCAGAGACCAGCCCTACCTGAGACTGCTGCAGTTTGTCTGGAATGGGCATCTAACCCACCTGCAGTCTGCAGCCTCTGCGTGTCTTTCTAAAAACAGACCCGACTGTTTCTTTTGATTTGTATAAAAGCTGTACCCAGTGCGGCCTATGTGTGTCCATTGGCCTCTCACAGCAGCGAGCCACTGCCCATCGGAGTCAGCCTTAGCCCGGTTCTTCCTCCTCCTGCAAACTCACCTGTCTCCCTAGCCAGTGCTGCATGGGGTGCAGTGCTGGCTCCTCTGCGTTCCTTGTGGATTTCCTGCTCCTCAGATCATGTTCATCCACGTCTACACTCTTGAAACTCTCAAACCTTTGAATAATACAAACACACAAAGTCTTTAAGCTATCAGAAATGTATTTCTTCACTTTTACATAATTCTATAACTTTGAATAATTCACAGAGAGGTGTTTAATACATTATAGAAATTCCATGGGTTTTGAAGATGATTAGGTATTAATAAAGGTGTATCACGAACAGTCACCACTTAACACATCACTCGTTACATCAACATTTACAAATTAAGAGATGGCGTTTTCACCAGATCCTTACATGTGCTGTAGTTGAAGCAATGGTCTTACGAAGACTAACTCCAATGGAGCCTTGGGGCATCTTCCACAGGGTTTTGTATTTAGATTGTCAGAAATCCAAAAGAGCGAAGCGAGTCACCTACCTGCGTGAGGCAGCCGCAGTCGTGCTTTATTGCATTTCCTTTCGGTGTTTTATATATAGGCACGTGCATAGATGTCTTCATTGTATCTGGTAACTCGGAATCCTGGGATTCCATTGTGTGCGCTCTTGTGTTACTTTTTAAAATCACCATCAGCAAGTAGTTTCTTGACCACTCTCATAGCCCCTCGTGGGCTTCTGGAACCCCTGCCTGGTGTCCTCAGGTTTCCTGGACACTAGGTCCCTCCCCATCATGCCCTCAAGTGTGAGCCCTGCCACTCTACCTGCTCAAGCCAGCATCTTAGCTCCCCTAGAACTTCAGCTCTCCTCCCCACCTTGGCATCCTCTCAGCCCCCAGACTCCTGAGGTCAGGGAGAGGCAGGGAGGGGGCCCCAGGAGGAGGAGGCAGGTGGGTAGAGAGCCCAGGAGCTGGCCAGCTCACAGTGTACAGGAGGCCTGGCTCACCCTGAGGGGCTGAGGTTCCTGCAGGGATCTGGCCTGGGCACCGCAGCTCCTGCTGGGCATCCCACCTGCCTTCCTAGACTCTTGTGATCTGGAGCCTTGGTGTACTCCCCAGGCTGCCCCCTCACTGCCCATCCTCCAGCCCTTGCTGTCCCTTCTTTCTAATGGCAGGCCTGGCCTGGCCTGGCCTAACCTGACTCTCCAGACCATGGCCTGTCCTGGCCCAAGGCCTGTGTGAATGTGTCTTTGCAGGCCCTGAGGGATGGGTGTGCTGGGTCAGAAGCCACGGAGCTGAGGCAGCTGCCTCTGGCAGGACGGCTGGGCCAGCGGCCCAGTGCTCCACCAGCAAGGCCTGGTGCCCACAGCAGCCCAACTCCCTACCCTCCCAGCCGCCCACCACACCTGCTCTGGCTACATTCTGGGGACTCAAGTGGATGGTATCAGGGAACAAGTTTTCTTTTAGCTCAGCTGCTTTCCCACTGTGTAACATGTGCTGTGTTTTCATGCTTGAAGCTCACAGGATCAGGGAGATTAAAGATGGAAGGGCTTTACAAGTTGATGTTTGGAGGCAGGGCTGAGAGCTCCCTGGCAGACCCGACAAGGGGCGCTCTGGGCAACCAAGACAGGAGGCTGACTCCAGGTGAACATGTGGGCTGGTGCCCAAGTGCAGCCATTGCCAGCGGAGTGCCGGCTGGGCCTCTGCCTCATCTGTAAAGTAGGCACAGTAATGTCCGACCCACAGGAGTAAGTGGGGTCATGCTCCCAGCACACCCATCGTGGTTGCTGAGACCCCACCTTGGTCCATCAGCTTCATTTCTGAGCAGTGAAGCCCCTCAGGCAGATGCTGCCAACTTGTGCCTGCATTTGTCCACGGGGCCTCAGCATCAAGGCCCACCTGCTCTGTCCTCTTCACCTGGGCCCAGCTTGCTCATAGACACCTTCTCCAGGAAGCCCTCCTGGGTTCCCCAGGCGTGGGACCCTTTCTTCAGCTGACTCCCCTCCTAGGACACCTGCCACCTTGTGTTTTGCCTGACAGGGGACTCTGCCAGAGGTTTTATTCCGTTGGGCTAATTGTCCCTTGAGGGTTGCCAGGGAGCCTAAGCGTTCCCCTCCCCCGTGCCCCTCCCCACTAATGGGTTCCTTGTTCTTAAAAATGCTTCTTGTTCCATTTCTCTCCCTGGTTTCCTTTCATAGCCTCTTTCCTCCGGCCTTACCCAACCCCCACCCTCTCCTCCTCCTCTTCCTCCTCCCACTCCTCCTGCTCCTTCCAGACTCTGTCCTGCCCAGCCGGCATGCCCTGCTGCTAGCTGCACGCAACACCCCACATGTGTCCTCCCTTTTTGGAGGGCTGGGGCTTCACCAACCTTCCCGTGCCCCATCCGGTTGACGTGGTGGGATCTCCTGTCGGAAGGATCTGGGCCTTGAGAGCATTTTCGTGAGGGCCGACGCTGGGTCTTGGTCTCCTCACCTATTGAGTGGAGATGACTGCAGCTCACCTCAGAGGCTGCAGGAGTCGAGTCTGATCAGTGCTAACAGCCAGCCCTGGCTGCCTGTGGAGCTGGGGAGGGTTCACATCACGCTGGGATCCCTGTTGGCTGGTTCAGCTCCAGCCCACGGGGCACTCATGCTTCTCCCAGAGCTTGATCCTGCAGCCCTGCCTGCCACCCCCCAGAGCCATAGGATAGCCCTGCCAGTCTCGACTGCGCTTTCATGCCCTCTGAATGTTCTTCCCTGCAGCTGCCTGAACCTCTCCTGCAGGGGCTTGGCTGCCAGGGAGCCAGCTAGGCTGGGCTGGGCTCCTCGTGGGGCCCATGCAGGTGTATGAGGGAGCAGGAGGCAGGGTCTGCATGCTTCGGCCTCCTGGCCTTCTCTGCCTGTAGCTCTTCTTTGCTGTGCCTCAAGTGGGCAGAAAGCACAGGGCCTCTGGAAGTGGCCTTCAGTGTCCTGGTCCCTGCAGACCTTCTGGATGGCCTGCAGTATTCCAGCTTTCAGTGGCTCCCAGTGAGCTGACTCTTCCCAAGTCCTCTTCTGAGCTACCCTTCACTGGGTGAGGCTATCAGCCTCCTGAGAAATCCTCCTTGGGTGCCAAGAGGACAGTCCTGGAGCTGCCAAGTTTTCTGGCAGGAGCTCTGACCAGGAGACCAGCATCCGTCCTGCCCCATCCGTCATTCCTGTCTCCTTTGTACCCGGAACACCAAGCTTGGTGACAGGGGAAGCATTAGTGCTGTTCATGGCCGCCCCACACCCCAGCTCAGGGCCTGGCTTATGGAGAGGGAGCTCCAGACCTTTGCCAGACAAACAGAAAGATAGATTTCGGGGGAACAAAAAGGAAGAGATAGACAGCGAACAAACAGACAGCAGGCTGACCTGTAGGGCAAGGGCTCATGTTAGCACCTCTGCCTGCAGACGATTACTGATTCCTCAGGGCCAGGTGGTAGTGGCCCTGGCCTCCATTGTCCAGAGGGGAGGTAAGAGACACTCTGGAGTCACCTTGTCCCTGGTAGCTCCTGACCCTGGTGTGTACTCTTGACCAGGCCACTGTGCTCCTGTGAGACTCAGTTTCCCCATCTCTCATGAGGAACGTGGTCTGGGTATTCCCTGGGGGCCCTGACCTTGGCCTCCAGGCTTCAGAAGGGCATCCCCAGGGAGCTGAGCATCAGTGGGTGCTTCCGGAAGGATCTGCCATGCTGAGGAAGGGCCATGAAAGGCAGAGGCTATTGTAGGAGGGCAGGGAGAGCAGGGACACAGGTTCCCTGCCCCATCCCACCTGGGTACTGGCACACATGGTTCCTGTGCTCCTGAAAGATCTTGCCAAACCCCAGCCTCCTGGCCACTCCATTCATTTTATCTGATTTTCCCCCAAATGATTCTTCAGGCAGAAAGGGGGCTGCATACGGAGTTAGAAATAGCGAAGCTCGTTCCAGTCAAGCGGGTTCCACAGATGTGTGCTGAGATAATTGAGGGTTTGCCACACAGTCCCCTGCTGCTCTGCCAAGAACGGGGCTTCCCATCCTAGCCAGGACCAAGCCTCTTGCCGCATGGGTGGAGGGAGCTGCCTGCCTGGGCTGCTGTTTGGGAGAAAGGCAGGAACATCTCAGCTCCAGCTCTTCCTAACAGGAGCACACTGCCTCTGCTTCTCTCCCTCCCGAGAGGAGACAGAGATCCCAGACTCCTTAGAGCTTCCTAGGAAGGCCTTGGCCTGCCTGGGCCTGGAGGAAGGGAGGCACAGAGCTCCTGGTCTCTCCATCCTGGCTACACTCCTCCCAGTGGTTCACAAGGAATTCTCTCCACCTCCCCTTTCCCCTTCTTCTCAAGGCCAAGGGAAGGAAGCCTCCTGTTATAGGAGTGAGAAAATCAATGGTAAGAAGTGGAATGCCCAGGCGGGGGCCACAGAGGAAATGCAGTTTGGGGCAAAACTGTGAACTTCTGATGTCTGTGAGACACACTGGTTCCGGCAGGCTCCTCATTCCTCGCTGCCCAGAGCCCTCCCCGGCTCAGAGGCCTGCAGGGTGGGCATCAGGGTCAGAGGCATGGACAGCACAGATTTCGGAACCTCACAAACCCAGCATCACCACCGTGTATGAAGCACAGCAGGCCTGTGGTGACATTGACTTCCCGGATTTGTTGTATGGATGAGGGGGAAAAGTATACAGGTCCAGCTTCCCCAATTCAAAAACCTGAAATCAGATATGTTCCAAAATCCACAGCTTTTTGAGTGTGGATCTGTCGCTCAAAGGAAATGCTTAATGGAGCATTTCTGATACCGGATGTTCAGATTAGGGATGAATATTTGCATGACATGCTTACTCAACCAGTGGACACATAATACAGATATTCTAACAACCAGAAAAACCGGAAATCCCAAACACTTGGTCCTAAGCATTTCTGATAGGGGATACTCAGCACTCATCTATGTGTATATATGTGAATCTAGTACAGCCACGCTTCACTGGACAACAGGGACATATTCTGAGGAACGTGCTGTCTTTGCGGGAACATCCTAGAGTGACTTACACAAGCCTGAGACACGTGGCCTTCCGCATCTCTGCGCCATGCAGCCTCTCGCACCCTGGGCTATGTGGGCTAGCCTGTTGCTGCCAGCCTGCAAAAGCATGCAGTACGCAACTGTGCTGAATGCAATAGGCCGCTGTGGCACAGTGCTGAGCATCTGCATGTCTGCATGCGTCTAAATATGGACAAGGGGCAGTAAACATGATGTGTGAAGGGTGGAAAGTGGTGCACCTGCGTAGGGTTCTTTCCGTGAACAGAGCTTGTAGGGCCGGTGGGAACTCTAGGTGAGCCAGTGAATGACATTGAGCGAGCGTGAAGGCCTAGGACGTTACTGTGCACAACTGGAGACTTCATAAACACTGCACCCCTTAGGTGACACTCAATTTATTCAAAATGTTTTTCTTTCTTAAATAATAAATTAATGGCTGAGCACAGTGGCCCATTCCTGTAATCCTAGCATTTTGGGAGGCTGAAAGGGGCGGGGGAATCAGTTGAGGCCAGGAGTTCAAGACTAGCCTTGGCAACATAGCAAGACCCTGTGTCTACAGAAAATTTAAAAATTAACCAGGCATGGTGGCGCCTCCCTGTAGTCCCAGCTACTCCAGAGGCTTAAGCGGGAGAATTGCTCGAGCCCAGGAGTTGGAGGCTGTGGTGAACTGTGATCATGCCACCACACTCCAGCCTGAGTGACAGAGTGAGACCCCATCTCCAATAATAATAAAGTTTACTGTAACTTTTTGATGTTATAAACCTTTTGATTTTTTTAATGTTTTTGTATAACACTTAGCTTAAGGCACAAGCATGTTGTACAGCTATAGGAAAGTATTTTTATACGGCAGCCTTCCTGGGAAGCAGAAACAGCCCCACGCCTCTTGTCCTTGTGCCAGTACAGGGTGGCATTGCTGTGTACCCTTCTTTCCCCCTCCTCATCCTCACCATGCCTGCTGGACCTCAGCTGGGTAGGTTAGGAGGCTGGGGGTGGGCAGGGGGGCGCACAGAGCCCACTGCTGGCATCTAGATGTCTGATCCTGCCGGGGTCCCGCATGCTCACTGTTGCATAGACTGCGGAACTCCCAGACAAGAAGACTGTGCCCCAGGAGAAATGAGAACATGGGCGTCAGGCAGGATCCACACTCCTCTGTGGCCGCAGATTGGCCTGGGGAAATGACTTCTGGCCTCAGCTCCCCAAGTACAAAGTGGGACCTGGGAGCCCACTTCTCAGGTGCTGAGCAATGACTAGCTGATAAAACAGCACAGGAAGCCTCAGTTTCCAGGCTCCCTCCCTTCCTCATTGTCTCCCTCCTCCTCCCCCATGCCCCCTGTGCACCTGCAGCAACCAGCACAGCGCCAGGCCTCCGTGGAAACTGGCAGGATGGCTTCTGTGTTGTCTTTTCCCATTATGTTGCTATAAAGGAATATCTGAGGCTGGGTGATTTCTAGAGAAAAGGCAATTCCACGATTCTGGTGGATGCATAGTTCAAAAGTGGGCATGTGCGCCTCTGGAAAGGGCCTCAGGTTGCATCCACTTATGGCAGAAGAGGAAGGGGAACCGCCCATGTGGGCAGAGATCACATGGCAAGAGGCCAAGGGGGTAGGGTGCCAGGCTCCTTTTGGCAAGCACCTCTCATGGGAACAAAGAGGGAGACCTTGCAAGTTCCCTCAAAGGCAGCACCAGGCTGTTGTTGAGGCTGTGACACCATGACCCAGACACCTCCCTGTAGATCACATCTCCAACATTGGGGATCTTTCTTCAACATGAGACTTGACAGGGAGAAACCAACAATAGCCACACCAGAGCACGTGGTCCTAGGATGAGACCCTCCCAGGGATCTGAGCCCCCCACACCCACACCAGACAGAGCACATGGTCCAGGGGTGAGACCCTCCCAGGGATCCGAGCCCACCACACCCACACCAAACAGAGCACTTGGTCCAAGGGTGAAACCCTCCTGGGGATGTGAGCTCACCATATCCACACCAGACAGAGTACGTGGTCCAGGGGTGAGACCCTTCCAGGGATAGGAGCCCACCACACCCACACCAGACAGAGCACGTGATCCAAGGGTGAGACCCTTCTGGGGATAGGAGCCCACTATACCCACACCAGATCATGTGGTCCTGGAGTGAGACCTGCCAGTGATACGGGCTCATCCCAGGAGACAATTCCCCATTCCTGCCATAGAAAGGGGGCAGGAAAACCTAGGTCCTATGTGTCTTGAGAATTGAGGCAGCTCCACTTCCCAGCTGCCTTTGCATCCCTGAGGGGTAGGTGGCCTTCGGGACACCACCAGCCTGGGGGCCACAGCCCAGCTGTTGCTATGGCCCCTGACAAACTGTGGCAGTAGCAGGCCCCCCAAGCTCTGGGCTCTGGAGTATCATGGGTGGCTGGGCCTTTGCCTGGGTGGGGAGAGGGGAAGTAATTAGCTGGACCTGGAGCCACCAAGCTGGCTTGGAAGGTGAGGAAGGGCCGAGCCCCAAACATGGCCGGCTCAGCTGACAGCCACAAGTGTCCTGCCGGCACGAAGAGCCTGCAGAGGGCACATGGCCCAGTCCCTACATGAGTCAGGCTAGAGGGAAGATGCATGCAGCTCCTGGCCCTGGCTGGGTGAGTCTGCAGAGGCCGCGTGGCTGAGCCTATTACCTCTGTGAAGCATCTCCTTGCATTGCGGGGAACATAAGAGATGGTGCAGGGGCGGCTCCACTTGGGGAGAGCATTTTCGGAACCACCTGTCCAGGCTTGGCCCAACAAGGCTCAGCATGTGTGGCCAGGCTGCTGTGGAGTCCCTGGGCCAGGCCTGGCCTGGCGTGGGGTCTGGAGTTGGTGGAATCCTCCTAAAGCACCCTAGTAGTAAGGAAAGCCAGGAAGATGGCAAGAATGGCCATGAGGATGCCACCTTTTCTGGGCACACCAGCCATGTCATCCCCCAGCCTCCACAGCATCTGTGGCCTTGGATGAGCGTTTGCTGAATGGAGGTGGTCTTTGGCGTTGCTGCTGGTCCGCCCCCATACAGTAGTGGAAGGGGCTAGACCCAGGCCAGAGCCACCTTGGTGTGGATGTCACCTGCCTCTGCCAGCCCCGGGACCTGGACACATGGATTCACCTCCTCAAGCCTTGTCTTCCTTTATGGGGGCCTTGATCATTGCATATGCCCAAGGGTCATGGTGATGTTGCCAGTATGTATGCAAGTGCCAGGCATGTCGGGGACCCCGTATGCCCGCCACATGGCCCTTAGTGGCTCCTGGCCACTGTCTGCCAACTTCAGGCAGTGTCTTAACCACGAGGAGCTGCAGGTCAGTGATCGCATCACAGAAGCTTTCACGGCTCCTCAGTGAGGAATGCAGGAAGGTTGCAGGAGGAACAGGTTGACCTCTCCTGTCCTAGGCCCCGACCTTGCACTGGCCTCATGCACGCTCCCACACATGGATGCACGCATGTACACACACACAGGCAGCCTCATACACACATACATGCACTCACAAATACACAGGCACAGGCAGCCACCCACACGCATGCATGCTCTCACACATGCACGAGCACAGGCAACCACATACATACACATATGCACACACATGCTCACGGTTGGCCTCTGTCTCTCCCAGGGTGTCCCACTTGCTTCCATAACCTGGATCCAGGGGCAAGGAGGGAAAACGAGTCTGGCAGCGTGGGCCCGGCCAGCCCCCACAACCTGAGCCAGTGTTTCAAGGACTGTGAAGGCCCCATCGTGTGCAAGCCGCCATGTTAGAAAAGAGATATAAGGGGTTTCCTTCCCGTCCTTCCCACCAGGCTGGCCCAGGGTCCCACTGACCCCTGCTGCCCTAGCAGTGTGTTGAGAGCAGAGCACCCACACATGCCCACACGCCTGTTTGTACACGCCACTTGCACAATGTGGTGTGCAAGCCCCGGGCACGCTCTCATCACCAAGCCCATGCCAGAGGTTGTTAGCTCATGAATCGAGGACCTGCTGTCCAGCTGGGGCATGTTGATACAGGATTTATCACTCCCATATGAAGTGTCTGCTTTGCTCCCCATGGGTGTAGACATGACCTTGGTAGCTGCCTTGTTCTTTTCTTCTGAAGCAGGCTTGTGAATAAGCGGCACATCTGCCAGCACGCCATCTCCCATGCACTGATCTCACACAGATCGGGACTCTAGACTCCAGGCTCTGGGAGGGGAGCTTACTCCTGGAGGACAGGCCTTAGGCAGTGACTACCCCTATGCCATTCCAGGCCGAGCTTGTCACCAGGTGCCCAGAAGTGAACCTGGCCCTCACAGTGCTCCTGGCCTGATGGGGAGGTAAACACGCCTGGAGTCTCTGGAGGTTGCTGGGATGAGGCTGCCCTGATCTGTAGACAAGGGCTGGTGAGGGCCCAGGCGGGTAGTCCTGCAGTGGAGGCAGCCAGACCTCATGGAGGAAGAGGTCTGGGGGCATAGAATGGGAAGCCAGACATGGGGCCCCCGGGTCTGGGGCCAGAGATGCTGGGCGGGAGTCCCTACTGGGGTATCTGCCTGCTCCGCTCTGTCCTCCTTATTCCTCCGCTAAGGAGCGGGCTCACCTGGTCCAGGAGCCAGGCTGGAGGGAGACAGACAGGACTAAAAGGGCCAAGACAGGAAGAGGCTCTGGGTGCTGGGCTCGAAGCCCTTGAGGATCTGCCTCTGCTACACAGAGCAGCAACTGGAGCCACATGGCCAGGTGAGTGGGCACCTCAGGGTTGTCATGGCAACAGCTCTCAGCCAGAGGTGGATGGAATTCGGGGGTTGAAGGTCGGGCATTCGGGAGCCCGTTCACTGCAGGGCTGCTCAGGAAGCAGACACTGCAGTGGCCCACCCTGGAACAGCTCCACTTGTCACGCATTCACCTGGAATCTGCCCTCCTGACTGCACCTCTGTGGCCCCCGAATGCCCGCAGCCCGGCCCATCAGATTTCTCTCCTGTCTGAGCACCCCATCATCCTCCTGGTGTTCACTGCTGTGGATTTGAGCTTCAAAGCCCTCATTAAGCCCTTTCCATCTTTCTCCAGAGCAGATCTGAGACCAAGCTTTTGGGGGACACAGGACCTGAGAGAGGAACTCTGTGGCCCCTCCCCTGATTCCTGGTGTGGCCAGAGGTCACGTGAGAGGCAGCCCCTGGCCTGATTCCTGGTGTGGGCAAAGGTCACGTGAGAGGCAGCCCCTCCTCTGATTCCTGGTATGGGCAGAGGGCACGTGAGAGGCAGCCTCTCCCCTGATTCCCATTGTGGCAAAGGGCATGTGAGAGGCAGCCCCTTGTAGAGCTCTGGGCAGGGAGTGGTTCCTGAGGCCAGTCCCTTGAAAATAGGGTCCATGTGTGGGGGTGCCCATGCAGGGCCCTGGAACCATCTCTGAGGCTGGAGCAGCAGTGATGTCTTCTCTCTTCCCCGTCCTGCTATGACTTCAACACCTAGCATCTGCCCCTGTGCCCCCGCCTTGGGTCTAGTGGTGATGACTGAGTACTTAGGTTGTTGGAGAAGTGTGCTCACCATGCACACGTATGATTTTTGACCAACACAGGTAATTTCAGGCACAGCGATCCCCGATTGTAAAACTGAGATCACCCTTGCCTGTTCCTGTGGGCAGCATGAGGGGTGCGCTCCACCAGGCTGTGTCCTCAGAGCAAGATCCCCACGCTGCAGAATGCCTGCTGCCCCCTCACCCCTCGACCTGCCCCGCCTGTGTCTGAGGGCACAGTGCCCTCCCTGCTGTGGCTCAGGCTGCCCCCAGGGCTCTGACCTGTGGAACAGCAGACAGGAGGCCTCGGCTGGGGGCCCCAGGGCACAGATGTGGTCCGCTCCACTCAGTCCTCCCACATCAGACCAGGGTCCTCTTCTACCTGCCCAGACGACTGCCCTACAGCCCAGCTCCTCTCGGGCTGTTTCACCAGGCCACTCTCAGTTGTCTCTTAGGCCTAGTGACATTTTGGAATGGAAATGAAGTTCTGCATTGATGGGCTGAGAAGCAGGAAGATGAAATGGGAGTTTGGACTGAGGGAAGGTCAGCAGGACGGCCTCAGGGCCTCCATGCTGTGGGGGATCCTAGCCCCCTGAGCCAACGTAGCTCCTTGAGAGCACAGAGGCCTGGGACTCACCTAGAGGCACTGAGGCTGCGGGAGTCCAGGGCTCCCCTGAAGCTCCTCAAGCCAGAGGCAGGGGTGCTGGTGGGTGTCCAGACATGTGGGTGGGTGGCCAGGGGTGCACTGCTGGGTGTCGGTGTGATGGTGGGTGGCTGGGGGTGCTGTTGGGTGTCCAGGTGTGAGGGTGGGTGGCTACATGTCTTCGGTCAGGGCAGCCGCCAGCAGGACTTTGCCACTGAACGCTGTGCAAGCCTCGGCTGCCTCCCTCCTGGCCACTGGCCCTGCCCCAGGTGGAGACTGGCCCAAGGGTCAGGCCAACCCTAACTTTTAGTCTCAGCACTGCCTCTTGTCAGCCACGTGTTCTCGAATGAGCTGCTCACCCTGGCATGGCTGTGAGGATCGAGTGGTTGGTTGCAGGGCAGTCCCTGTCTAGCGTTGCGCTGTGCAGCCTGAGGCGCGTGATTCCTCGTCCAGGTTTCCTTCTGCTTCATGTTGTTTTCCTCCCCCAGGTATCCAGGAGAGACCCTGTGTGTCAGGGCCTATGATCAGATTCAGCCATAGCTCAGCTTCTTCTACCTTCCCTGCCCCCTGCGGCTTCTGTTTTTCATAGAATCTTAAGAGATTCCAGGGGTCTTCTGAGACTTCATCTGGTCTCTTTTTTTTTTTTTTGAGACAGTCTTGCTCTGTGTTGCCAGGCTGGAGTGCAGTGGCATGATCTTGGCTCACTGCAACCTCCGCCTCCCGGTTTCAAGTGATTATCGTGCCTCAGCCTCCCGAGTAGCTGGGATTACACCTGCCACCATGCCTGGCTAATTTTTTGTATTTTAGTAGAGATGGGGTTCCACCATGTTGGCCAGGCTGGTCTTGAACTCCTGACCTTGTGATCCACCCACTTGGGCCTCCCAAAGTGCTAGGATTACAGGTGTGAGCCACCATGCTTAGCCTCACCCCTTCATTTTACAGGGAATTTGGCAGGGGTCCGAGAGGTCAGTGACTGTCCAGTTACTTCACTCAAGGCTCCCACCTCAGGTTGAGTCCTGGAACTGGGAGTTGGTATGTAGTTTGAGGCTGTCTGGGTAATGGCAACAAACGGTGGCTTCCTTTTGATCGGGCCTGGGGAAGCACAGACTGCATTGTGAGCCTGGACCTGCACCCTCTGTCTCAGCCTCCATGAAATCAGGCCTTGGGCCCCGTGTCCCCGGACACGGCACACTCTTTGCTGCCCTGCGCAGGGCAGAAGTATTTTGTGTGGATTGTGCCTGAGGTGGTTGAAGAAATCAGAGGTCAGGGAGCTGTCCGTCCCCTGGTGCTGAAGCTGAAGTCAGAGCGAGGGTCTTCATGACACTGGAGCTTGGCCTTCAGGCAGCAGCCAGTGGGGAGCTGGGCTGATTTCCATGGAAATGGGCATCATCCTCGTGTGGGCATGCCTCCCCATGACTCGTGGCCCCAGGCATTCAGAAAAGGCTGCTGCCTCTGGAAAGGAATCATACCTAGGGCCATTTGTGATTCGCAGTTCGGTGTTAAGGAGGAGCTCCTACATACCAGGGGTCATTTGTGAGTCAGGATTCGGTGTTAAGGAGCTCATGTGGGGGACGTGGTTGGGAACATTTGTGACACAAGGTTTGGTGTTAAGGAGCTGGTACCTGGGTCATTTGTGATGTAGGGTTTGATGTCAAGGAGCTGGTACCTGGAGTCATTTGTAATGCAGGGTTCGGTGTTAAGGGGCTGGTATCTGGGTCACTTGTGATGCAGAGTTTGGTGTTCCTCAACACTTCACTTCTCTGCATAGATTTTTAAAGGAGGAAAACTGCTGGTGGCTTCTCACCTCATCACCCACCCTTGCTCAGAGTCAAGGCTGCCCTGCTGACGGAGGGCAGGTCTTGGTGTGGGCCCCAGGAGTGGGAAAGGGTGCCTGGGGCCATGCAGCAGACCTGCAGCAGGGCAGTGGCTGGAGCCATGTCACACTCATCTAGCAGCCTTCTTGCTGTCTGCTCAGGTGTGTGGCATCCTCAAAGGCACTCACACTCCAGGCCTGGCTGAGGAATGGCCGTGAGCAGGACCTTGTGGCTGTGGGTGGTGCTGCCAGGAGCTGGTTAACTGACAAGACCACCTCAGCAGTCCCTGGGAGGCTCCAGTCAGAGCAAGGTGGAAAATACCGCCAGTGAGCTCCTCACCCTTCCTTCCCTCCCTGCCATTCACAGGCTGTTCTTCCCATCTTCTGTTGGAGCAATGAAGTCTATACAGACAGTTTAATTTGAATTTGCCTCTCTGGGTCCCCTGAATTGAGAGTGGAGTTGCTTTCAATGCATGCTGACTATACCCCATCTTGTTTCTTTAGCTGTGGTTCAGGATGTCCAAGCAGCTATGTCCGCATGTGGTGGCATTTCCCAGGTGCCCTCTGCCTGGCAGACTCACCTCCCAAGGCACCCCCAGGTCCCCTCTGCCTGACACACTCACCTCCTGAGGTATCCCAGGACGTTGGCATCCAGCCAGGGTGGGGTGCTCACAGTAAGGTGAGCTCTGTCCTCCCAAGGCTGCCCCTCCTCATCTCATGTCCCAGCCCCAGCCGCAGACCTTCCTGGTGGGTGTGGGGTAGGTGCACATGGTGAACGGTGTCTGCCCACTGCCAGGTTCAAGAAGGTGGAGGCTAGGAGCGATTCTTGGTCCCTTAGAGAGGGAGATGGGGAGGCCGCCAGCTGTGGGGCCCAATGACACGGGCAAGCCTGTGGCTCAGATCACCCGTCTACCCTGGCACCAGCCGCACAGGACTGCTGACCAAAAGCACAACATTCCTCATATCTGCATAGAGAATCCCTCATGGCTTAATATCGAACATAGGAGAAGACTCTAGTGGCTCATCACCCGTCACCTGGAGAGGGCGGGGGCACCGGGGGCCTCGGGCCGTGTCTGCTGCCTTCCTGCCACCTCTGCATCCCCACATCTCCATGTCTGTTCCCTGGTGAAATTGGAGCTGTAACACATCGTTTGTTTTCTGCTCTGTTCCTTCAACACTGTATCATGAGCATTTTATGCTCAATTAAATATTTCCTCGATGATGATGTTTAATGGTTGCATAATGTGCTATTTCATGGTTGGGCCATAATTTACTTAAAATATTTCCTTGTTGTGGGACATTTAGCCAGTTCCTTTATTTACTCACCTATTGATTTATCTTTCGCTGTGAAACACAGCATCTCAGTGAGCATCCACTGACATAGACCTTTCTCTACATCTCTGGCTATTTCTTTAGACTAGGTTTCTAGTAGATTGATTAGTTTTATCCAGTTAAATTATTAACCCATTTATGCCAGAGGTTGCAAAAATTTTGTGTGAAAAAGTAGACCATGGTGATGACCTTGAACAGTAAGATATAAATAACTCGCACAATCTTAGCGTTCCAATAATGGAACACTAGGCATAAATTGGTTAATTCAAATGCATGACCATTTAAACCCATATTTGAGTTGTTCTGCATCTACTTCAGGCATATAAGACTTCAGGGAATGAGACTTGGCTCATACCGTGTAATTCTGAGACTGCAGAGCTGGGAGGACTTTGGAACATGCTGAACGTCCTGGCTCATAATCTTAATGAAACCCCATGTATGTGGTGGCACAATTCCTGTCTCCATATTATGAAGATCAGCACACTGGGGCCCTGGTTTTCCCAAGGTTCTGCAGTTGGACGAGATCTGAGCAAAGAACCAGGTATCCTGCCTAGAGAGCCCCCTGTCAGCTCAGCTCTGCAGCCCAGACTCCACCTCTAGGCTTCAGGCTCCACACCTGAGCTGAACCATAGGGGTGCTGTGGCCCAGGCAGGGAGCAGGAAGGAAGGTGGGGCTGCCCCTAGCTCATGCATCTCCCAGTTCCATTTCTTCTCTGGATCCCAGGCTCCCCATCTGCAGTGAGATCCCTGCCTCCACAGGGTCCTAGGAGTAACTGGGACGCCCTGCAACTTGCCTGCTCTTAGGGGCCGGGTGCTTTCTGTTGACCACACCATACTTCCTTTTGCTTTATAAATTACAGCAAACATTGTATGTGAGCATCCTTCTGTGGTTTGGTATGGGGCCCCTGAGATGGGAAGCTCACAGGTTCAAGAACTACACTGTTTGCCAAATTGAGGGCCCACTGTGACTGCAGGTAGTCAGTTTGTAGTGAGTGAAGAAAGGCCAGGAGCCTCAAGGAGGGGAGGACTTTGGGGCAGCCTGGCCATGGCCCTGTGTCATCACTGTGTCGAGTGGCCTCCTTTCCTCCTGAGGCTCCAGCTTTCTTCAAGTTTGGGCTCTGTGGGGAGGTCCCAGCAGCTCCTCAGCACCCCTAACCAGGACAACCTCGGCTTCTGGGGGCCATGCAGAGACATCATGACCTGGTTCAGGGCTTCTCAAAGCTGCCTGTGGCCCCATCTGCCTAACCTGGGTCACTGCAGATAGGATCTAGGAACCCAGGTGTTGGCAGGCTCCCAGGAAACATGTCTCTTGTCAGTCCAGGTTTGAAGGCTGGTGATTTAGAGCCACTGTGGGGATATGGAAGGTATGTCCGGCTCTCACCTGTCACTCCTGTGGGAGTTGTGGCGAGTCCTAGCTGGCCTGTTCCAGAAACTCTTGTTTAAAGGAATATCCTTTCCTGATTGAATTACCTTGGTACTTTTGTTGAAAATCAGTTTCCCATATGTGTGGTTCTGTTTTTGAACTCTGTTCCATTCAGGTGACCTTTTGCTACTGTCTTGAATGCTGCAGCTTTATAGTAAGTCTCAAAGTCAAGTAACATAAGGCCTCCAATTTTCTTCTTTTTCATAATTATAGCTATTCTAGTTCCATATAAATTTTGGAATCTGCCTGTCAATTTCTACCCAAAAAACCCTGTTGGGACTTTGATTTGGATTACATTCAATCTGTAGGTCAATTTGGGAAGATTTGTCTTTCTAACAATATTGTCTTCCAATCCATGATAAGTATATTTCTACATTTATATAGGCCTTTAATTTCTTTCAGCAATGTTTTTGGCTTTTCAATATACAGGTTATGCATATTTTTGAAATGCTTACCTCTAACTATTTCATGTTTTCATACTTTTGTAAATGTGCTTTACATTTTTTTATTTTACATGATTTGTCTGTGCTTATTCATTATAAAATTTTTATTTTCCAATTTTTCCCTAATATATAGAAATAACTGATTTTTATATATTGACCTCCTATCCTGTGACCTTGCTGAATTTGCTTATTAGTTCCAGAAAATTTTTGAAGTTTCTTCAGGATTTTTAACATAGCCAATTGTGTCGTGTGCAGAAAGTTACAGTTTCATGTCTTCTTTTCCAACTTTTATGCCTTATATTTCTTTATCTTGCCCTTCACTACTGGCAAGGAATTTCAGTACAGCGGTGAATAAGAAGGGCAAGGGGACACTTTGACCTTGTTTCTTATACTAGTAAGAAAGCATTTAGTATTTCAGCATTAGTATGCTGTTAAATGTGGGTTTTTCATAGATATCATCTATCAGGTTGAGAAAGTTTCCTTCTGTTCTGGTTGCTCAGAGTCAAATTTTGTGTTCATTTTTCTACATCTATTGAGATGATCATATGAACTTTCTTTCTTATTCTATATTATAATACTGGTTGATTTTTTTAAATGTTAAACCAACCTTTCATTCCTAGGATAAATCCTACTGGGTCCCTTTTTATGTAATTGCTAGCTTCGATTTACGCATTTTTGGTGAGAATTTTTGCATCTATGGTCTTGTGCAATATTCATCTGTGGTTTAGTTTTTCTTGTAATGGGTTTGTTTGCCTTAGTATCAGGATGATGCTAGCCTCAAAAATGAATTGGGAAGGGTTCCCTCCTCCTCCGTTTTCTGGAAGAATTTGTGTAAGATATTTCTTCCGTAAATATCTGACAGAGTTCACTAGTGAGGTCATCTGGGCTTGGCATTTTCTTTGTGGAAAGCTTTTTAAATTATGAATCTAATTTATTTAATAGATAAAGGACTATTCAGATGTTTTTTGAGTGAGTTTTGGTTATTTGTATCCTCTTGAGTTTTTGCTTATTTTGTGTATACTGTCAAATTTATTGGCATAAAATCCTTCATAATAATTCATTATTATCCTTGTATTACCTGTAACATCTGCAGTGCTGTCCCTTCTTTCATTCCTGATACTGGAAATACATATTATCTCTTTTCTTCATCACTCTAAGTTTTATCAGTTTTTTATCTCTGTCCTTTCAGGTCTATCCAGTTTTGCTTCCAATATTTTTAAGCCCTGTTTAGGGGCACGTGCACACTTAAGATTGTTATGTCTTTTTGATCACTTGCATTCGTAATTATAATTAAGCAGTGTCTGTCTTCAACCCTGAAATATTCTTGTTCTGATGCCTGACTTGAATATTAATATAGCCACTCCTGATTTCTTATAATTTTAATATTTATATCTATCTATATCTATTTCCAATCTTTTAATCTCCTTCTGTCTTTATATTTTTAGTGGATTTTTTTTCTTTACTGACAGACGTGGACTCCGATATATTAAATGGATTTTTTTGTAGATAACAAATAATTGAATCTTGCTTGTTTAATCCAGCCTGATAATCTGTGCCATTTATATTTAATATAATTTTTATGACATTGAGTTTAAATCTGCCATCTTGTCGTTTGTTTTCTTTTTGTCCCGTATATTCTTTCTTTTTTTTTTTTTTTTTTTTTTTTTTTTTTTTTTTTTTTTTTTTTTTTTTTTTTTTTTTTTTTTTTTTTTGGCTGTTTTTTTGTATTCCATGTTTTCTCCAACATTGACTTATTATAACTCTTTTGTTTTCTTCTGTTTTGGTTTAGTTATTGCTCTAGGGCAAGGGTCAGTAAACCTTTCCTGTAAAGAAACAGGTATCAAATATTTTAGGCTTTGGGAGCCATACTCTCTGTGTCACACCTCTGCTGTTTCAGCACAAAAGCAACTGTATAAGTTATAGAAATGAATGAGCTTGGCTCTGTGCCAGAAAAACTTTATTACAAAAGCAGGCAGTGGGCCAAAATTGACCCCTGGGTTAGAGTTTGATGACCCCAGCTGTAAATTTACATTATGCATGATTAATATCGCAGTCTATTTTCAAATAATCTTACACTAGTTAACATACAGTATTTTTAAAGTATTTTTCCATGTTTTCTTTTTGTGTAATTTTTGCACCAATTTTTTGTGAGATTATTTTTTCACTTTAGAGAGTACATTATCTTCTAAATTAAAATGATTCAAAAATGCCATTTAACTGTACCCACATATTTACTACTTCTGGCACTCTTTCTTCCTTTGTGTTGATCCAGATTTCCATCTGGTATTTTTTTTTTTCTTTTGCAGGAAGCACTTACTTAACATTTCTTATATTTTAGTCCTGCTACCAACAAATTTTCTCAGCTTTTCTTTGTCCAAAAATGTCTTTATTTCATCTGCATCTTTAAAGGATATTTTCTCTGGATATAGAATTCTATGTTGACAGTCATTTTTATAAAGCATCTTAAGAATGTTCGTTTCACTGTTTTCTGGCTTGCATGGATTCTGACAAGAAGTCTGCTAGTAGTTTTATCTTCATCCTTTGTAATACAATATGCGCCCCACCCCCAGCTGATTTTAAGATTTTATTTGTATTTATCCTGCTTGTGGTTCATTGAGCTCCTTGGATTTGTGGGTTTATAGTTAATCAGATTTGGGAAATTTTGCCCATTGTTTAAGTATTTTTTCTGTTCCCCTCTCCTTTTTCCAGTACTCCAGTTTTACATATTTTAAGTCACCTAATATTATCCTAGTTACTGAAGCTTTGTACTTTTTGTTTTTTGTTTGTGTTTTTNTGCTTTAGTTTGGATCATTTCCTGTTCCTGTCTTTAAGTTCACTGACCTTTTATTCCAGAGTGTCTACGCTGCCATTGATTTCATGCAGTAGAGTTTTAAAGTTTCATTTATTTTGTTTTTCATGTCTAAAAGGTCCATTTGGTTATTTTTTCAGTGTCTTTGGTTTCTTTTTCATTTGAATAATCTGTTGCTATGCAACAAATTTCTCCAGAAGTTAGCACCATCAAATAGCAGACATTTGTTAACTCATGAAGTTTTTGAAATTCAGGAACCTGAAGTAGTTTAGCTGGATAGTTCTGGCTCAGACCCTTGTCACAGGGTGCAGTTAGGGGCTTCTGGCCTGGGTTGCAAAGCTGAAGGCTTGACAGGGGCCACAGGATCTGCACAAATTTATTTAGGTGGCTCTTGGCAGGAGACTCACTTCCTCTCCATAGGTCTACTTGAGTGTCCTCACAACATGGCAGCTGGCTTTCCCCAGAGTTAGTGTTGAATGAGCTAGAAAGAGAGAGACAGACAGACAGACAGACAGAGCCAGCTCAAGATGGAAGTTACAGTGTCTTTTATAATGTAATCTTGGAATTGACACACTGTTTGCCTTTTTTGTGTCTGTGTGTGACAGTCTTGCTCTGTTGCCCAGGCTGGAGTGTGGTAGTGCTGTCATAGCTCACTGCAGCCTTGATCTCCTGGGCTCAAGTGATCCTCCCGTCTCAGCCTCCTGAGTACCTGGGACTACAGGTGCATACCACCATGCCTGGCTCTGGCGTTTTCTATTGATCATGTAGGCCAACCTTGGTGTGATATGGGAGGAGACACCACCAGGGTGTGGCTGCCAGGAAGCAGGTCGCTCAGGGCCATCCTGGGGGCTAGCAGCCATCCCCTTCATTGCATTTATGTTTTCCTCTAAATTCTTCAGCGTATTTATAATTGCTGTTGTAAGGTCCTTTTCTGCTGATTTCATTATTTCTGGACTTATTTCTATTGGCTGATTTTTCTCCTAGTTATAGACCACATCTTCCTTTTTTTGCATGGGTAATAATTTTTGATTGTATGATGGGCATTGTTAATATTATGTTGTCAAGTGTGTGAATTTCATTGTTTTTTTCTTTGAAGAGTATTGGGTTTTTTTTGGCAGGCAGTTAAGTTATTTTGGGGTCAGCTGGATCCTTTCAAGAATTGTTTTCACACTCTGTCGGGGCTTGTCTGGATTTGCTGTTATTCCAGGACTAGTTTAACTCTACTAGTAAGACACGACCCTTCTGAGGTTCCTAGCAAATGCCCCGGGCACTCAGCGATAATGTCTGCTCTGGCTGGTGGGCATGTGCCTATCCCCAGTCCCATGTGTCCTTTGGGAATTGTTCCCTGGCAGCTCCTTGTTGTGCTTGGCTCAGCCTCGTAGAGTTGCATGCTGTGCGCGTAGAGCCTATCGTTCAGCAGCTCAGTGAGACCTTTCTCCAGGTTGCTGGAAGCCTTCTCTGCACAGCTCTGCCCAGGTCTGCCCTCCACAGATCCTGCCTTCCTTTCAGCAGGACCACCGTGCTGAGCTGCTCATCTCAGCACCAAGCCTGGAAGAGACCATTGGGTGGAACAAGGGGTGCTTAGAGGTTCACCTCATTTGTTTCTCTGTCCTCAGAGGTCACAGTCTGGTTTCTGTGAACACTTACTGTATTTTGTTCATTTTTCTAGTTGTTTATGACATGAAGGCAAACCTGGTCCCAGTGGCCCAGCGTGAAGTCCCAGGTCCATATGTGAGGAAGAGCCGCAGCATGAGGATTCCACCTGTGAGCTCAGGGCAGGGGTCCGTATGCCAGGAGCTTGGGTGGGTCAGAGACCCCTGTAATGCCCAGAATTATACAGGCAGCATGGTGTGTGCTTGTGCACACTTTCCCGGGTGGACAGGCGCAGGGCTTCTCATGTGTTGAAGTGTTATGGTCCCTCTGGGAGTTAAGACCCAGTGGGAGGAGATGGGGGGCCTGGAAATGGAACCCCACCTTCACACGCTGCCTCATTAATTCTACAGATACTACTGACATCCTGTATGTGGAGCCTCAGGCAGAGGGGCAAAGGCCAGGCAGCCCTGGCAGGGCTCTGGGGCCAAGGACGTCACCTTCTGGAGGTAGGAGGGAGACATCCTTCCAGAAAGCCCCAGAGCCTGGGTTTTGAGAGGAGAGCAGCCTGGCCTGGTTAGGATGAGTTGCCAAATTTTAGCTTTTTGGTTTGGTTTCTATTTGTGTTTATTTTTCACTTTTTGCTATGGAAAGTTTTAAGCATGTATATAAAAGTATGGAAAACAGCATTGAGAAGTCCCTGTGAGCCCATCCCACCCTTCCCTCTCCCTCGATTATTTTGAAGCACATCCAAGGAATCATCAGTTTAGCTGTAATCATTCAAATATTTCAGCCTGTGTCTCTGAAAGGCCAGTAACACCATAAAGCCTTAACCAGAGTCCTGTTGTGTCAAGGCCTGGTCTCAGTGGGTGAGGACAGTGGGGAAAGGGGCAGCGTCTGGCAGGGTGACCACCTGTGTGAAGGAGAAGAGGGATGAAATGCCTGGTGTTGGATCAGACGGGGGATCAGGGCCTTGGGCTGCAGCTGATGGCATGAGGACCCCAGCCTCCACAGAAGGTGCTGGTTTAATATGCCCCTTGCTTGTGGAGACCTTGCTTCCTAGGTGGGCCTGCCATGTCCCTCCCGTCCTCCCACATAAGCACGTTACAGGGATCCATGGAACCAGCGGCTAGTTTCACCAAAGTAAGACCAGGCTACGTCCACCGCTCTGCACTGGTGCCCTGTTGGATCAAGACCCACCCTTACGGATTCTTCAAATTTTAATTACCTCCTTAAAGGTCCTATTTCCAAGAATAGTCACATGGGGGTTAGGTTAGTATCTAAATTTGGGGGGACACAGTTCAGCCCATAAGAGTTGCTCTGCATAGCCCTGCTCACTTACATCATAGATGTTCACACGTATCTGTGCATGTAAACAGCATGTTATATGTTGCACATGCAATGTTACTAAACAGGGTGCCCTTACACCTCCCAAGGTTCCTGGAATAGCGTCTTCTCTTTTGCTGGGAACCTTGCTGCTATTCCTCTCCCTGCCCCTCCCAGCCCACATGGGCCACCTGCTCTGTTCACTTTCCTTTCACCTCTGCACGTGCACCGGAAGGTTCCGCCAGCAGGGGAGTTAGTGAGTAGCCAGTGGAGGGTGTTCACGGCCTTCCTACACAGACCTGCCCCCAAATCAACATGGACTCCCCTCCCTGTGCACCAGAACTTCGCATTGTTCTTAGTGGCATCTGGGGTCGGGGAGGGCAACTGCCAGCCAGTCAGGGGATGTTTTCTTCTTGGTCTCTTGGCTCCCTGTGTGCTGGGAAGATTCAGCCCAGGTCCTATCAGGTACTCAGCTGGCCTGGTGCACAGCACAGGCTTGAGTGCAGTCTTGGGGGCAGGCAGGGCTAGGCAGAAGCAGTGCCCCTCTGAGCAGCCAAGTCTGGAGGGTCAGAAGCCACGGCCCCTGTAGGCAGCTCTGGGGCAGCCAGGGAGCTGCTAGCCATCTCTGGGGCAGAAGGAAGGGAGCTTCACCTGGGCTGGGGCTGAGCCTGGGTCCCTAGTCTCATGGGAAGCTTGTCCTGAGTGTACCTGCCCTGCAGAGGGTAAGGAGGCTCTTGGTTCCACGCAAGTGCAGAGTGCCCGTGGCCGGGCCTGGGGTATGGTTGGTCTCTAAGCTGCAGAGCCAGAGGCCTTTTTGCTGTCTCCCTGCCCTCTTCCTCCTCCTTCCCGTGCTTGCCCCTCCTCCCTAACTCCCTACCCTACCTCTTTCTCCTGGAGCCCTCCAGTCCCTCCCCTCCCCACGTACACTAAGTGCCCAGGCAGGAGGGCCAGTGGGTCCCGCTGATCTGCACAAGGCCCCAGTCGAGCAGGTAGCAGGTGGTGTGCTGCGAGCCACTTTTCCCTCCCAGGTCAATTCCTAAGCCCACCAGGCAATCAATGATCAGCCACCTGCCTCTGGGTAATGCTGATAGGTGAGAGCCACTCAACAGTGCTTTTGGTTTTTTTTTTAAAGGAAGTCATACTCAGCCCCAAGCTGTGCAGAAAGCTATAGGATTATCAGGATCCAAAGGTCAGCCCTCTGCCTCCTCTCCTGCACCAGATTCTCACCCTGGCCATGGCGGGGGCTCCCTTTGGCATCACGGCCTGGCCATGCGATGACATGGCTGTCTGCTTGTTTGTGTTGCCTCCCCAAAGCTGAGCATCCTGGTGGGGGACCCTGGGTCTTACCAGCTGTGCACCGAGACAGTCTTGCTGGACTGACCTCTGGTGCCAGCCACTGTCTGCTGGGCAGCCTGGTCTTCCTTTTTCATCCCCACTCAGGTGCAGACTGGCGAGCCTGGAATACTGTTCCAGGATCCCCACTGCCCAGGCAGAAGCACCAACCCTTGTGTGGGGTGCTCAGAGAGGCCAGCATGGCTTCAACCTGGGCCTGCGTGCTCCATTCCTCCCCGCCAGAACTGATCGAAGTGTGGGGTGCTCAGAGAGGCCACCTGGCCTCACCCTGGGCCTGTGTGCTCCATGCCTCCTCACTGGTGCTGACTTAACAGACTCAGTATCCATTCTCATTCAGCCACAGGGAGTGGCGTCAGGGCCAGGAGTCCCTGAGCATCCCATTTGGGGGCAGGATAAGCCCTGCCTGCTCCCCCAAACACACGTCTCCCCACTGAGCTTCAGTGCCACCTTGGGCTTCAGTGGAAGTGTCTCTCAGGTCAGCTGTGATCCTTGGGGGCACAACCTGCACTTGGGGTGCCTACTCCCCTGTGGTGGTCAAGGGGTGCAATGAGGGAGGCAGCAGTGGGCAGCTAGTATGTTCTCTGCCAGGATCTCCCACCACCCCTCCATCCACCCAAGAGCCCCCCTGCCCAGCCCCCTCAGTCCAGCCCCAGGAGAGCCCCTTGGCCCTGTATCCCTAGACAGCCCAGGTGGTTTGCCTGCATCCCTCAGCACTGTCCAGCCCCAACCGTGCCCATTGTCTCACTAGCTCTCTGCCTAGCTCCCCATCTGCCCCCTCCACCTCATCCCTGGCATCCTCCAGGACCCAGCCCAAATGCCACCTTCCTCAAACCGCCCCCCCCCACCACCTACTCCCAAAGCCCTGTCCCTGGCTCCTCCCAACGTATGTTGGGTTCAGGGTGGCAGGCGTATGTTAGGTTCAACGTGGTGGGCCTACATTGGGTTCCGTGTGGTAGGCATATGTTGGGATCAATATGGTGAGCCTATGTTGGGCTCAGTGTGGCAGGCGTATGTTGGGTTCGGTGTGGTGGGTATACGCTGGGTTCAGGGTGGTTGGCATATGTTGGGCACCACCTGGGCTGGGTGTGACACATCGTGAGCTGCCGCCTGCATGGCCTTCCTGCTGACAGTTCTGGGCCACAGCTTGCATCTGGGGTCACTCTCCCTATCTTGGTTCAAGGTCAGACTTGTTCCGCCACATCCGGACCTCCCGCACTTCACCTACCAGTGTGGACTGAGGGTTGGCATGGCCAGGGCAGGGGAGGCACAGGCAAGGCACCCACTTGGCTTGGGAGGCACTCCAGCCAGCCACCTGTTGGACCCCACTCAAGCCAGCCTGCCTTGTCAGGCAAGCCTGGCTCCTCTCTCAGCAGTTAGACCTGAACCTCCCTGCCCCGGGGGTACACTTGGAGGAGCCCAGCCTAGGTGTGGTGTGGCATCACCTCCTGCAGGGACAGCCGTGATGTGGTCAATGGAGCCCACACACGTGATCTCCATGAGGCTGTAGTCCTCGGCCCCCTCAGTCCATGCTAGTGCAATGGTGCTGATTGCCATCATAGCCTATTACCGATGCATGCTAATTAAATTACCCTTCAGTGGCTGGGAGATGGATGGCATAGCCACGCTGGAACACGGGTTGCGTTCTGTCTTGTCACATTTTTCGGTGTTTTTTCCAAGGTCCCTGTGATACTGAGGTTGGAGAGAAGGGGAAGCTTCAAAGGCACCAGGAATAGGGACCTGGGGAAGTCACATGCTTCCAGCCGCACGCGGCTGAGCTCTTTCACACCACCCCTCACTAGCTGCCCTCTGCTGCCTCCCTCACTGCACCTCTCGACCACCATGGGGGAGTGTGCCCAGCCCTGGGTTGGGGATTTAAGGAACCTGGGAATTTAGGAACCTGGACTTTGTTCTTTCCCTCGAGAGCAAGCAAGGTGAATTTCAGGAAGAACTAAGAACCTGTGCCGAGCTGGCTGCTGAGAATTCAGAGAGGCCTTTGGGAGAGGGCGTAGGAGGGGGTCCCAGGCAAGAGGTGCTCTCCACATGGGCTGACTTCTTCCCTGGTGTTCCCCTGGGCCTCTGTGGCCCCCACAGCAACGTGTGAGCCTTCTCCCTGAGACCAACCCCCCACCCAGTAGTCATGGGGGCAGACACTGGTGCCTGGGCATGGGTCGTTGCTCAGATGTTCCCATCCAGGGTCTCACCGTCCACGTGTGGCCTAGACCAGCTGTGTTGATGACCGCCCAACCTGCCGAGCCAGAGCCTGCCTTTTACAGAGCCCCAAGGGAGTCCTGCACACGCAAGGGTTTGGGACGCGCTGGGCTAGCTTTCTGCCTGGCATGGTGAAGCAGGGCTTTGGCGTTCAGCTTCCTCCGTGTGAGGAAGAGGCCAGGTTCTCCTTACAGAGGGTTGGTGAGCCAGGGTGTGCGCCACTGGGCCTCTGTGCTGGGGGGGTCACACCTCCAGCTCCTTGGCTGACGTGCCAGTCTTGTGGGCTTGCCTCTGGTGGCTGTCGCTGCGGCCTGTTGGCCCCTTGGTGCTAAGCCGCGTCTCCCGACTGTGAGAACTCTTGTCTCTGGTTAAGGCTGTGAACAACGCAGTGCCCGTCGCTCCCATCCAGCATGTGGCTGTGCTGACTTCAGGCAGGCTGCAGGTGTGTCGCATGACGCACTGGAAAAATCCAAGCTAAATTTAGCCCAGGACCCCAGGATGACACTGCATCCCTGGAGGGACCTCCAGGAGCTCCCTTCCCGCCCTCTGCTGAGCCTGTACTTTCTCTGCATAAATTATCCACGGGGTGGGGCGGGCGGGAGGCCTTGCTGGGGAGGACAGACATGGAGGGCCCCACTCCAGCAGCACACGGCCGGGCAGGCGCATCCTGTGTGTGTGGTAGCGGCCTCGGAGGCGGGGCCTGTGTGGGAGTCTCCCAGGAAGCTTGGCCTTTGTGGGAGGCGCGACCTGTGTGGGAGACGTGGCCTCTGTGGGAGCGGCCCAGGAGGCGTGGCCTGAGTTGGAGTGTTCTGGGAGGCGTGGCCTGTGTGGGAGAGGGCCTGGGAGGCGTGGCCTGTGTGGGAGCAGCCTGGAGGCATGGCCTGTGTGGGAGCAGCCTGGAGGTATGGCCTGTGTGGGAGCTGCCTGGGAGGCGTGGCCTCTGTGGGAGCAGCCAGGAGGTGTGGCCTGTGTGGGAGCGGGCCCAGGAAGCGTGGCCTGTGTGGAAGCTCCTGGGAGGCGTGGCCTGTGTGGGAGGCTCGACCCGGGAGCGTGGTCTATGTGGGAGTGTCCTGGGAGGTATGGTATGTGTGGGAGTATTCCTGGGAGGCGTGGCCTGTGTGGGAGTGTCCCGGGAGACATGGCCTTTGTGTGAGCGGCCCCGGAGGCATGGTGTGTGCTGGGCGGCAGAGGCTCTGGAAGCCCACCCTGCCTGCACAGTACTCTGGAACTGGGGAGGCAGTGGCTTGAAATCTCAGAGATGATTCTGTACCAACCCAGAAGCTTCTCACTGATTTTGGTTATCAGGAGGTGGGGCTTAGGTCCCTGTTCTGCCTCGAGGTTATCTTAGGCAAATTGTCCACCCCAGCACTCACTGCGGGGCCAGGAGTGCTGATGTCTGGGGTCCACAGTACACCTTGGCTCTGCTGAATGGCAGGATTCTGGAAGTCCCACCCTGGGCTGGCATGGCCAGGACTGTGCTTAAGGTGGTGAGAAGGGGAATTACTGCCAGCCTCTGGTCAGTGCTGCATGGAGCAGGGCAGGACATTGGCCACACAGGAGGGATTCGGAAGGTCCCTCAGAGGCACTTGTCATCCCATGTTAGGGAAGGTGGGAGAAGTGAGCACAGACACTGCTCTCATTAAGCGGCTCTTATCTGGGCAGGGAGTATCTCCGATGCGTCGCCATCTATTTTTAATAAGTCCTTGGAACAACTTCAGCTCCAATTATCATCCAGAGCTAATAGCAGGGGCCAGGGCTTGCCTGCCCAGTACCTCCACTGAGGGCCTTCCCTGTGCCACCCCTCCCAGCCCCTACAACTGCTCTGCAGGAACCTTTCCTCGGAGGCCAGGCAACGTGGCCTGGCAGACCTTCTCCCTGCCTGTGGGAGGCCTCAGGCCCAGGTTACTGAAATGGAAATTGGGCCCAAGCCACGGGTGGAATCAGGCAGGGTGCCGCTGAGATGTGCAGAGGGGTCTGCGCCCCATGGCCCGCCTCACTCCTACTCACTGCACACCTGTGGTGGGACGCATGGTCCGCTTTGCACTCTGCTGAAGATTGGGAGGGCAAGAGGGACAGCTCTGTCCCAATTCCCGCAGTCTCCAGAGGAAGTTCCTGCTGCCACCTCACCCAGACCTGGAGCTCAGGCTGCAGTGCATCCTTTCATGCCAGACCTGCTTCTGTCCTCTACATCTCCCATGGGGGCTCACCTGGCATCCTTGTCCCCCACATCCTTCTTCCCCACATTCCTCTCCTCCCTTAGCCCCAAGGGCCTCTGGAGCTTGGGCTGGGTGAGCTTCATGTGTGTCCCTGGCATGTGGCCAGCAATGCCAGAGGAGGCCCATGGTGCCCGTGTCTGTGGGTTGACTGTGCCATTCGTCTCACTAGCTTCTGCGTCCCTGTCTCCCACTTCACCCCAGCTCGGCCCTGGAGCTTCAACCTCAGCCCCTCACCCACTGGACCACCAGGTGCTGCTGCGGTGACCCACTCTGTGGTCAGGAACCCATGGGCCCTGTAGTGAGTGCTGCCTACTGCCTCCCTTATCTCAGAGCTGTGCCTCCTTGTTCCTACTGGAGGAGGACTCTGTGCGAGTGGACAGTTGGCTAGCATAGTGAAACGCCTACAGGAGCCTGACCTAGCCAGCGCTGGTGGCTCAGCTGCCTCTATCCTCCTTGGGCTTGGCCCTCACTGGGACTCGTGCTGCTGCCTCCCTGTCCTTCTCCGGTCACTGTGCACCCTCACTGAAGGCCCTTGGGGCTCCTGTCAGCCTGTGGAACAGATCTAGTTGGTTTTCACGACATTCCCTTACCTTCATCCCTGCCTGTGCCCAATGCTCCAGCCAAGCAATACGGCTCTGGGGCTGCCAACAAGAGGTGCTGTGGCATGGCATTGCCTGCCTGTCTGTAGCTTCCTCTGGTGTCTCAACCAGCAGCTTCTCTGCAGTGCTCCCTGAGCCCTGTAGACCTGAGCCTCCTCTTCCCCACTTAAGACCTCTTCTCAAGCACAGTGCACCCTTGTGTCTCTGCCCCAGAGATTGGAAGTGTCTGCAGGGTGGAGTTTGCTCTTACCTCCACTTCAGCCCTCTGTTCCTAGGAGCATGTTACGAGCTCGGCCTGCAGTGAGGGAACAGGGAGCTTTATAGAACCAGTTAGGATTCCAGGAGCAGGCTCTGCAAGGGGCCACCCCAGTCTGCCTTGTCTCAGAGGGCAGAGGCGGTTGGGACCCGCAGCACCTGGGCCTAGGCATCTATCTGCTCCCACCCAGGCCCGGGCTGTACACCACCAACCCAGACCCTGGGTCCCAGAGTACACCTGGGGTCTGCAGCATCAACCTGGGCCTTGGCTCCCAGAGTGCACCCAGGCTCTACACCACCAACCCGGGCCCTGTACTCCCAACCCAGGCACCTGGCTCCCAGTATGCACCCTGGCATTCTGGCCACTCTTCCCCCTGCTGGCCCTGCTGAGCATCTGTGCTCCTGGCATGGGCACCCCTGGCTCTCCCAAGAGTTTTGCTTCAAAACCAGCATGATTCTCCAGACCCAGGACCACCCCACCTTTCCCTAGGGCACGTCATGGCTGTCTGCCTGGCCCAGTGCAGCTGATGATGCCTCTCACACTGGCAGTCTTGTCCAGGGCTTCCCTGAGGGCTCAGTGGGTCACTAGAAGCTGTCATCTGGCTCATGCCATGAAGGCCCCAGGCGGCACCTAGTGCCTGCAGGCAGGAGGGGGTGCCGTGCGATAAAGAGAGCAGTCACTTGATATCCCATAGCAGCCGCGCTCTGGGTCTGTGCCTTCACGTCTCCAAGGCAGCCAGTCCTGATTAACTGTGCAAACTTAATTAGTTCACATCAAAGTTTGTGGAAGACATTCCTCGAGGGAGCTTGTATGAACAGTCTCTGGTTACCAAGAGGCCCCAGTTCCACACTGAGGTGATGGTATTAATATTGAGTACCCTCTTCAGCTCTCCAGGCCTCCCTGCATCGTAAAAAGACTCATCTTCCCATCTGGCTGCTCTGTCGCCCTGCACTTGTAAATAATATTAAAGCAATTTCTTCCGAAGAGATAGAATGGAAGCTTGCAGGGCAGGGTGTCCTGAGACCCCTAGCGGCTCTGCCGTCGGCACTCAGGGCTACAGACAGGGCTACAGCCATGCCACGGCAGAGCTGGGGCACCCTGGGGCAGGTACCTGTCCTGGGGGCTCTGTCTGTGCCCAGCAAGGTCAGCTTTGACTTAAGGGACAGGCAGACAGGCCTTGCAGACCCTAAGAGCTCCTGTCTATCTCTGCTGGCCCCTCTTTCCCCAAGGAGGAGTCATCATGGAGAACTGGAGTCTCGGTGGTAACACCTGGGCCCCTGACTCCTCTGGACCAGATCCCATGGTGGGGTGCTTGTGCATGCCTCATGCATGTGCCCCTTTCTGGGAGTCCTGGGAACAGGATGGGCCTGGTCACCTGCGCTGGACAGGGCAGGCTGGAGACAGGGATGCTCCCGGAAGGGTATCATTGGACAGGCGAGAGCGTGGTCAGTGAGTGTGGGGTGGGAACGTGAGCTGCAGACATGGTGGGTGTCTCAGTCCTTTAGTGTGGCTATACCAGGGCTCCTGAGACTGCCTGGTTTATGAAGAGGCTTATTTGACACAGGATTCTGCTGGTTGCAGAGTTCAAAATCAGGCGTTTGCATCTGGCAGGGGCCTCAGGCCATGTCCACTCCTGGCAGAAGGCAAGAGGAGCTGTGTGCAGAGAACACACGGTGAGAGAAGAGGTGGGCGGAGGTGGGGGGCACCAGGCTCTCCCAACAGTGGAACCCACTCATCCCAGGGAGGGCACCAGTCTGTTCACAAGTGGCACATCCGAACAGCCAAATACCTCCCATTAGGCCCCACTCCAGTATCAAGGATCACGAGTCCATGTGAACTCAGGAGACAGACGTCCAGGCCACAGCTGTGGGTGGGTGAAGGGCATAGCCTCGACAGCTCTGTGCATCAGCTCATGTGGATGTCTAAGGAATATTTCCTTTTCCTGACAAATTGCCCAGCAACCGTGTCATGGGGACTTTGCAAATCCACCCTTTAAAGACTCCCGGCAGGGGGTTATGTTCAGAAGCCAGAAGCAATTTGGATAATGACCCATCCAGCCCTGAGCCGCAAGGCCAGTCGAAAGGAAGGGCTGGGCCTTTGATCTGCAGGTTCCCTGAAGCTCTGGCCAAAAGGCTGGTCCCCCAGTCCCACCCAGGAAAGGGGCCCCAGGTCTGCCCTGCCGGGAGCCAGTGCTAAACCTGGGACAGGCCATGACCCCTGAAGCCGCCTCCCCTCTACCTTCAGGTATCCCTGTTCACTACACAAGTGGTCAGGAAGGTAGCTCCCCCACTGTCTGACCCTTCCAGAGACGCTGGCCCCGGGCTCTTTGTTCCTCTGGGAGCCCTGTGGGAATTCCTCAGCAGGGCTTCCCCATTCCCAAAGGTTTCTCCCTCGGTTTTCCTCAGGGCTTTCTATCCCTGGGCCCCCAGGTGCCTGAAGCTGCAATGCAGATGCCCAGGCCTGACGGGGTTGGAGGAGCCTGGGAGCTCACGGTGTTCCAGGACTGCAGGCCAGCCACCCTCCACCCAGGAGCTTCAGGGAGCAGTGGGGCAGGGTGGGATGGGGCAGGGCAGCCGAGAACACAGACCAAGCCCAGGGCGTGGAGGGTGGGCCTAGGTGGGTGACAGTCTCTGCAAGCCTAAGTCTCCTCCTGGGTCAGGGGGTGAGATGCGGCTGGAATGCTGCTCAAGGGTCACCCTCGGTACAGGTTCCCAGGCCTCCAGCCTCCCCTCTGGCAGGTGCTGGCCAGCTAGGCTGTGCTGGGGGATGGGGGAGAGTTATAGACCCTCCCCGGGACTGAGTTGCTGCCTCATTTTTCTTCTCGGAGAGGCCTACAGTGGATGGCAAGGTCTTCCTGCCCCAGCCTGGTAATGGCCATGCTGCTGGCCCTGGGCCTGCCAGTAGCTGCCTTTCTGTGGCCAGAGTGTAACAGGCTCTCCACGGACCGTCACCAGTGCCTAACTAGATCCCAGCCCCCAGGCCTCCCTCCCTGCCTTCTCAGGCCTGATTAGCTGCACCAGGAATTCACCCCTCCCTCTGCTAATCCCATCTTCGGAGGCTAAAGGAGTGAGGCCTGCAGCCCTTGGCGGGGGCAGCCTCTTCAGGCATTCAGATCTGGACGCTGCCAGGCTTGGGGCATTTGAGGCGTGTCCTGGCCTGTGTGTCCAACTGACCAGTAGTCCAACCAGGAGGCAGGCAAAGCATTGATACTTCTGTTTAGAGGCGTATCCCGGCCTACGTATCCAGCTGACCAGGAGTCCATCCGACCAGGGGGCAGGCAGAGCAGTGACACTTCTGTTTAGAGGCATGTCCCTGCCTATGTGTCCAGCTAATCAGGAGTCCATGCAACCAGGGGGCAGGCAGAACAGTGACACTTCTGTTTAGAGGTATGTCCACCTGTGTGGCCTTTAGTCCCCTTTTCAGCCTCGTTTTCACTGAGTACAGCTTCAGAGAGGCAGAGAAACATGCCCAGGGCCCATGGCTAGAGGAGGGCCAGCCTGGCCCCTGCCCAACCCAGTGCCTGCTCTGCTCCCCAGAGCCTGGCCATGGCCAAGCCCCAGGGTGGTCGCCAGCCTCCTGCCAGTCTTTGGTGGTCATGATTTGAATAGGAAGGCAGCTGTCCAAGGAGGGGTAGTGTGAGCGGCCACCTCTGGGCTTGTGTGTTGGGGTCTTGTGCAGTACAGCTGGGCGTCCCAGTGGCAGCATCCAAGGGGAGGGGAGGGAAGGGGAGGGGAGGGGAGGGCAGGGCAGGGAGAGGTGGACTCCACCGGTACAGCCACATTTAGACCAGCCCCTCCAGGCAGGACCTGGAGCCGAGTGGAAGATTCGATGGCCAACCTGTCTGCCACAAGCTGGAGCTGCTGGGAAGCCCAGAAGGCACTGGGGTGACCCAGGGGCAGCCTTGACCTGCCCTCAGTGCATTGCCCTTGGGCTCAGGATGCTCATGGCATCCCTTCCTCAGGCCGAGAGAGAGTACTTCAGAGAGTCCTAGATGTGAGCAGAGGTCAGGCTCCAGGAGACGCCCAGTCCGGCACCCAGGGGAGGCCGGGATCCTTATTCCCTGAGGCTAGCAACCATGTGGGTACAGTCACCAGTAGCCCCTGCCCTCGGCTAAGCAGCCAAGGGAGCCCCCAGGCAAAGCTGGGCAGCTTCGTTTTCCAGACCTTCACTGGGGAAGAACAAAACGTTTGGTGAGGGAGAGGAAACAGGTCTCCATGCAGGATGTCACGTCTAGGGAGAGTACCAGCTGAGGGCCTGGGGCTGGCTTTGTTGGGGCTGCCACTGGTGTTCACGCCTCCTTGCCGGCAAGGTCCCCATAATGGGTGCCATAAGGTCCCCAAAGAAAAACATAAAGTCCTGGAGCCTGGGGGCCGCTCAGACCCCCACCTGTGGGGCTCCTGAGTGGGATGCTTTCTGCCTCATGGCCACCTGCCCCACCTGTGGGCAGCACTGACTTTTCAAAGCCCTTTGCACGGTAGCCAACACGCATCTCCCTGTGGCTCTGCCCTGATCCTTCCCACAGGACCGAGCAGAAAGAGCTGGAACCAATGGGGAGGTTCAAGCTGGAGCAACCTGTGTGGAGACGTCTGGTGAACCTGCAGCCCCAGGGGGCTGTTGTCGCCACTGTGGCCTGGGCAGGGTCCTCATCACCGCTGCTGCCATACACACAGCTGTCTGCCTCAGCGTTCTGGGGAAGGGCTCCCGCCAACTGGGGGTTGGGGGGAAGGCAGGCTGCAGAAGAGCAGCAGCATCTCCCACTGCCTCTCTCAGGCATCTGGCCCTCCTGCCTGGGGTGTTTTCTGTGGAGACCTGCTCCGTCCCTCCATGCAGGTCTCCTATGCAGGCCGAGTCTGGGGAGGCGCACCCTAGATCTGAGTTGTGTTTGGGTGGCCTTTCGGAGCCTCAGTGAGAAGGCACTGTGGTCCGGGTCAGAGGTGGTCATGCCCTGCCCCCACAGCCAGGAGGGGCTCCGACTGCCCATGCTCATGAAGCGTTCCCACTGGGCCTCCTTTCCAGCCACGACCCCCTTGCCCTGGAACCCAGTTTTCTGTTTCTGATCTGTGGCCTCCCTGGCTTTCCTATGGGCCTCAGGTCTGTGTGGCCACCACGTGCCCTGCACATGTTCTCACTGGCCCAGCCTGCCCAGTACCCTGGCATGGGCCTGACCCTCTCGGCCCCACCAGGTGGGAGGAGGCACTACAAGCATCCTGGTGCTGGGACAGGGTCAGCAAGACCCGAATGGGTTTCAGGGCTGACCCCAGGATGCCCATCCCTCAGGTGTGCAGAGGTGGGAGCACCACGTGGGAGCTGTGAGCACCACGTGGGAGCTGTGGACACCCTCACACGCGGAGCCCCTGGGTGGGAGGGAGGCCTCAGACACCAGGAACTTTAGAGTTCTCCAAGCCATTTGGAGGCTGAGCCAAGGCAAAAACAAAAGACATTTGTTTCCTGTCAGGACCAGAGTAGGCCAGGAATGACATAAGGGTCCCGCCTTGGGGTACAGCTGGCCAGCCCACATCCCCAAACAGATCCCAGCTCTGCTACCTCCTGGCTGTGGCGACCAGGAGACCCTGCACATGCCCTGGGACTCCCGACACTATCACTGATGGGCACACCAGTAATGAGTTCCCTGCTCTTAGCCTGAGCCCGTGCTGAGGAAAAGCAAGCCGAAATTAAAGCAGCTTTCAAATGTTACACCAACCAATTAAAAAAAGCTGGACCAACCAATTAAAAAAAGCAATCACACGAAAACATGCATTTTTCAGAACTCTGTTTACTCTGTCATAATTAATACAGGCGGGGAGGAAAGTTCAGGCTCTGTGGGCAGCGAGTGTCAGTGTGGGCTGCAGCCCGGGGACTCGCCCCTGGGGACAGAGGAGGAGCTGCCTCTGCAGGTGTGAAGGCCAGGGTGGACAAGAGCCTCTGTAGGCCCGCCAGCCTGGAGGTCCTCAGGTACCGCCTGCCTTCCTGGACTTGGGGGACAAAAAAGACAAGCACTGGCTGGGACATCAGAGCTTCAGAGGGGGCGTTGTGCTGGCCCTGCTGGCCAGGCCTCAGATATACTGGGACCAGGACATCCCCCAGCCCCTGGTGAGCCTTGGCCTTGCCCACACTCCTACGTCCTCATTTCTGCTCTAAGGCCCCTGTTCCTCCTGTCTGGCTGGCCCAGCCCTTCCTTGCTTTTTCCTAGGCAGCCCTGCATCAAGAGCTTGTCCTTGGGCCCAGCCCCCTGACCTGAGCCCTCATCCCAGCTGCAGCAGGGGCAGAAACTCGAAGATAGCAATGAGGGGACCGTCCTGTGCCCCTGAAAACTTGATTGCACGGCCAGGTGGGGTACTGTGGAGAGTGCCTGTGTGACAGCAGAGGCCTGACCAGGGATCACGGGGCCAGTGAGAAACCGGGCTGTGGCCAGCTACCTCCCAGGGCATACCAGGACACTGGCAGGTGGCCCCCCCCCACCCTGTGCCCCCCGGCAAGAACAGTAAAGGTGGCTTTCACGGACCCTGAGCACTGAGTCAGGGGTTGCACCCACCCTCGCCCGAGAGACGGGACAGCCGTGCCTCTGGGCAGGGCTGCTGATAAAGTCCTCTGGAGGATGCGGCATTGTCCCCACTCACCATTGCTGCCTAAGAAACCATGGCTCTGGCTGCTGTTGGTGAGGAGTCCTGGGGGTTCCTGGAGTCCTGGGCAATGAGCGGAGACCCTGACACTGTCCCTCCTGCCCCACCAGTCTCTCCTGCCCCACCAATCTGCCCCCTCCTGACCCACGTGCTGCTGGGGAGTTGGTAAGAGGTGTGACCAGCAGGGCCCAGCACAGCCAGGGTTTCCAGGGGGCCCAGGAAACAGGATAAGCTGCTGTGTGGCCACTCATGGTCAGCTTGGCCTGGGGTGTACACAGGCAGCAAGGCTCAGGCTCGCTGTCCCTCTCCCAGCATGACAGAGCCTGGGAGAGGCCCTCAGGAGTCCCTCCAGCCGTCGTGGTCCAAGACACCAGAGGGTTCCAGAGTCGGGTTGCACGTGGAGCCTAGAGGCACATGGGGTCTGCATGGGCTCCGATGCTGGCAGGAAGCAAGTGGTCTTGCCTGGGGTTACGTATGGAAGCCTGGAGGCACGCGGGGTCTGCGTGGGCCTTCCCACGGGCAGAAGGCAGGGCTCGTCTGGAGCATGGTGGGGCCATGTCATCTTCCCTTCTGTTTGTGGAGGAGCCACTGAGCACCCCCTCCTGAACTTTTCTTTATTAATGAATCTTATCTCTGCTCACACAGCACTCGGCGGATGCAGGCCATGGGTGATAAACAGGGAGTGAACAGGCCCTGATGAGAAATTACTTGCTCATAACCGGCAGATTAGCTGACAGCTGGCCAGCAAGAGCTGTGGGAGGGGGTGTGCTCTGTGCGCCAGTTCTCCCTTCCCGTCCCCCAGCCCCACAGGGGCCTCTGGAGGCAGGGTGCACCCCCACCCAGGCTGGCCTATGGAGACTGGGGGTTCTTCCCGGGCACCTGGGACAGGCTGAGCTCAGAGCATGGCCCCACACCTTCATCTGGAATGGAAGCAAGTTGTTTCTTTCCTTCATTTCTGCCCCTGCCCAAGCTGACCTGCGGGCCCCATAGCCCCTGGTCTGCCATCTCCACAGGTACGTACCTCCCTGGTCCAGCCATGTTCCAGTTCAGGGGTGCCTGTGGAGAGGTGTCAGAAGCAGGAGGGTATGGACCTTGCCACAAGCTGAAGGTCGGTGTCCCCTCAAAATTCATACATTGGAATTCTAACACCCAAGATGAGAGATTGGGAAGTGTAGCCCTTGGACTGGGATTAGCACTTTCTAAAGAAGCTGAGAGCTACCTCACGCCCACACCACGTGAGCTCACAGCAAGGAGGTGCCAGCCGCACACAGGAAGCCCTCACCAGACGCCACGTCTCCTGGCACCTGGAGCTCGGGCTCTGCTCTAGAGCCGTGAGCTGTGTCTGCTGTTCATAAGCCACCCCGTCAGTGGGATTCCAGAAGCCAGATGCAAAGAGACAGGGCCTTGGTACCAAGAATGGGCTGCAGCTGTAACAGACCTCAAAGCCGCAAAGCCGCTCTGGAACTGGGAGTGGGAAAGGCTGGAAGGGTTGGGGTGGAGCCTGCAAAAAGCACACATTACTGTGAATAGGCCTTGAAAGGTGATGCTGTGAAGGCTCAGGAGGAAGGGAGGAGCACTGTGGAGGGAGCCCCCATCTTCTTGTGCTCCCAGATTCAGTAGCAAGAGGCATGGGCAGGGCGGCTCTGAGGAGGCTGCAGGCGGAAATGAGGCCTGTGTGTGTGGCGGTGAGGGAAGGCCCACCTCATGTGGAGCTGAGGCTGGCTGGACTTGGAGCCGTGTTTTCTGGGAAGTACAGCATGTGAGGGATGAGACTAGAGATTTGGCCAAAGCACTTTCCAGGCCAGATGTTGAGGCACAGCCTTTCCTCCTGGCTATTATCAGATGCGGGCACAGAGGACTGGCCTGGGTTGGCATCAGGCAGAAATAAGTGGCACTGAAGGACCTGGGGAGGGCTCAGCCCATCACCATCATCAGTGCTGTAGAACACAAGAAAGCCGGTCTGGGAGAGAACCCTAGGGCTGTGGCCCTGCAACCGTTTGATAGGGAGGCTCATGTGGCGCAACCCTGGCCTCCGTCTACCATCTAGCAGAGACACCGTGAGCTGGAACCAAAGAGGAGGGAGATGGGAAGGATGAGGGAGGCTGTCCTTGGACTTGACGTGACAGGACCACAGAGCTGTCAGCCAGCAAACACGTGGCTCTTCACTGCAGGGGAAGGGTGACCCTGAAGGTAGTTGGGATAACTCCCAGCCAACACCTTCTTCAGAAGGGGACTGAGGCCTTCGTGCCTCCCACAGGCCAGGAGCTCTGCCAGGCAGTGGGCACAGGGCCTCCCCAGCAGGCCCAGGAGGCAGAGCATGGAGCCACAGCAGCAGCTCTCAGGCCTCTGGGCCTCACAGGACTTGCCCTTTGGGGTTTGGCCTTCCCGAGGCCTGGCACCCTCCCTCTTGCCTTTCCCCCTTTTGGAAGTGGAGTGCCCATCCTCTCCTGTCCTGCCTTCATTTCCCCCATATGTGATGCGGCAAGGTTGAGATGAGACTTTGGAGTTGAGGGTTGGTGAGAATTTGGGGTTGTGGGGTGGAGTGGATGTGTTTTGCAGAGAAGGATGTGGGTTCTGTGGGGCCAGGGGCAGGATGCTGGGGACTGAGGCTCGTGTCCCATGCTTCCCACGTGGAAACCGATTCCCCCCTGTGAGAGCTTGAGGAGGCGGAGTCTTTGGGAGGTGCTGAGGGGGTGGGGTGGGGTCCTCATGAATGGGAACCCCAGAGTCCCCCCATCCCTTCCTCCATGTGAGGGACAATGAGAAAGCACTGTCACCAAACACCAAGGTTAACTGTGCCTTATCCTGCACTCCCGGCCTCCCGGCCTGTGAGAAGTGAACTCTGCTTACGAGCCACCCAGTCTGTGGTGGCCAGTTGGACCAACAGAGGCCTCCACAGGGCAGGTGCCACCACAATGGTGGTCAGGGATGAGCTGCCTGGAGCCCAGGGCCATCGTCACTGCTGGGGCCAGAGCAGTCCCGGCTGCTCTCAGCCCCAGCAGGCTCCGTACCCAACGCCAAGGCGCCGGGGCTATGGTGGGTGCTGCCTGTTCTGGGGCGCTGAATGTTGGGGCTCAGTCCCCTTGGTCAGAGAATGTAAAGAGCCAGGGTGGGGGTGGAGGCACCCCCAGGGCAGAGGCTGGGCAGCTGCTTGAGTGATGTGGCCTCCGCCGAGCGTGGATGGGGTGGATAAATGTGCCCGGCTCCCATGATCGAGCTGGTAATTACCCTTCACAATGAATGATATTAATCGTGACGCACCCAGTGCACGGCCTGAGAATGGCGCCAGGAGCTGGCGGCAGCAGGAGAAGCCATTTATTAGCCTGATAAATGACCAAAAGATGGCTTTTCTGGCCAGCTCCTGGGAGGGCTTTCTGATAACGAGGCTGAGGCGGGTCCACCTGTCAGGCGGTCGGGTGGGGCCTGCCTGGTCCTCATCTGCTCTGCGACCCAGGCTGCTCAGAGTGAAGTCGCAGGTTGGGAGGGGGTGCAGAAGCACGGCCCCTTACAGGTGAGTCCCAGCTGCCTCCTATTGCTGGGTGGGGATGGAAGTGTGGGCCAGGAAAGAGGCAGTATCTCTCTGAGCTCAGCCTGGAAGGGGCAGGGGGCCTCCTGGCAGAGGGTGGCGTGCGGGTGTGCAGGGCAGGGAGGATATGGTGTTTCTGGGCTGGTGGTTGATCTGCTGTGGTCAGGCAGCAGGGTGGGGGCTGGGGTGGGGTCAGGTACCACAGTGGCCAAGAGGCATGGCATAAGGTCTTGTGTACCTGGGGAGGAGGCTGGCGCTAAGTATCTGCCATCACCTACTTCTCTCTTCCCACTGTCATCCCTGTGCCCAGCCAGGCTGAGCATGTGTTTGTTGAATAAAGGTCGGGTTGCTATGTGTGTCCTCCCAGCCAGGCCCCTCCATCTCCACACCTTCCAGAGGGACCAGGCTATCTGCCATTGCTGTGCCACCCACAGGGAGGCAGGTATCAGCTCTGCACGCCTGAGGCCTTCTCACCAGGCCTGCCCCAACTCAGAAGGCGGCCCCTCGAGGCAGCAGGTCCCTGTCAACAGTGCCGCCGCTATTAGAAGGTGGTGGTAGTCTGAAATGACTTCATGGTGCTTTCTGCCTCAGGGCCCCCAGTTCCTACACTTCCTTGGGGTCTGAGCCCAGATGTACTTCCTCGGGGCTCTCCCTGGCCATCCAGTCTCCTGGTGCCTGTCCTTGGTGGCTCCCACTCCACACTGGGACAAGGCTGTGTGACTTGAGTCCTGCAGGTGCCTTAGCCACCTTGCGCTGTGGGCTGGCCCATGCTCAGTGCCTGGTGCGTGCTGAAGGAGCGAGTGAAGGCCCAGATGTAGGATGCAGGACAAGCATCAGGGATAGCCGGCCTGTCCTCAGAGGCGCCCCTTCCAGGCTCAGCATGTGCCGCTCTCAGAGCCTCATGTGTTGGCTCTCCCGGCCTTAGAGGGCAGCCCAAGGGTCCCAGAAGGACATCTTGGCTCAGTGGGCTCAGGGGCCGGGGGAGCAGCAAGTCCCGAGTCATTACGAGGCCTGTGCCGACACCGGGTGATTTAGTGGTGTGATTACTTCCTAATGCAGTATCTCACAAAGCTTTTTATTAGATTTCTCCCCTTTTCCTTCCAAAGCCTCTTTGGAAATAAACACCTGCGGCTGTTATACTTTATACCACTCAGTTTAATTAACTTTTAAATCACATCACGTCACCCGGATCTCTCTCAAATGGCAGTGTTTGGGCCGGGGTGGGAAGCCTTGCTGCCCCAGCCTCTCCACTCAGGGAGCAGGGCGATCTCAGCCTTGAGGGGCCTGAGCATGGACCCCCTGCACCCAGTGCAAGGTCCAGTGAGGGGGACTCTTGGAGAGACAGCGGTAGCTCCTGGGGCTCTGAGTCTAAGGGTGGCTGAGACACCAGCCCCAAGCCAGGTCCTCCCAGTTCAGGGAACCCAGTGAGCTCCACTGCCCAGTCCTACACTACAGGTGTGGCGGCCTGAACCAAGCTGCCGTCATCTCTGAGAAACCACTCAAAAGGTACCCCTCGCCAGGTCAGCAGGAGCCTTGGCCAGTGCCAAGTCACATCCAACCCTCATCCCTGCAGGAGGCACTTTCTTCCCTGGAGCTTCTCCCTGGCCCTGCTCTGCCTCAAATCTGGGTCCTTCCCTGGGCCTCGGGCCTCAGGAGGGCCCCTCCCCAAGCCGACAGATTTCTTAAAATAAATCTTGTGACAGCTGTCCCCCATATGGGCACCTGTGAAGGTTCCCAGCCCCTCTGGTTGCCACTGATCCTGTCCACCCACCCATGCCAGGCCCTGCCTCCAGGGCTCTTCCCACCATTGGTCCCAGCCCCATTGTTCCTGCCACTCCAGCTCCCGTCAACAGTGCCGCTGCTGTTGGCAGGCAGGCAACTCCAGCTCCCAGGCAGCGGCTAGAAGCCCTGGCCTTTTGGCAGGCAGACATCACAGATCATTTAGGCCCTTTTACACCTGCATGCGATGCAGAACAGGTTTTGTGACGGCAGAAGTGTCTGTTCCTGAGAAGACAGGTGTTGCCAGCACTGAAGGGTGTGTCCTGATACCTTCCCCATGTGCCCTCTCCTGCCTTCCTCACTGTGCCTTCACGGTTCCATTCTAGTTTTCTTCTTCTTGGGGATGCTTTGGTTGATTTGGGACTTTCCAGGAATTATTCATTTCCTCCGAGTTTTCAGACTAGCTTTGCTGTCCTGTGGCCCCGAGCAGATTCCTCTGGCACTGGTCACTGGGGTGACATGCAGTTCATCGAGGGCCTCCTGGGGCCAGGCACTGCTGGGGGTGCCTCTCATCTACAAGGCTGGCACGTTCAAGTTTGAGCTGCCCTAGCACGGCTTCCCTGTTGGGGTTTCCTGTGACCGCACATCCCATCTCCATGACGAACGTGTAGATGCCCTCCCCCACCTTCTTCACAGGCTCGGCCACCAGCCCTGTGCCAGCTGAGGCCAGGCTCCTGTCGCCTGCTGTGGTCTGGGGATAGGTCATCCCCACCCCCAACCCTGTGCCAGCCGAAGCTGGGCTCTTGCCGCCTGCTCTAGTCTGGGCATGGGTCATCCCTGCCCTCTACCCTGTGCCGGCTGAGCCAGGCTCTTGCTGCCAGCTCTGTTCTGGGCATGGGTCACCCCACAGCATTGCCATCATCAGTCAGCAGTTGGACTGGGAGGGCCACATGTATGCCTGTGGATGCAGACACAGATGCTTGTGGCCTGTGGGCTCACTTCCTGCCCTCTCTGTCACCTCATTGGCTCCAGCCGGGCTGTCACGATGGACATAGGGTTGCAGAAGCTCAGAGCCAGCACGTTTGTAGTCTTCTACTCATGGGTGCGATGCCAGGCCTTCTCTGCTTTCTTCCTGATCTCCGATACCTGGAGGCTGCTTCCTGTGGGGGTCCCACTCAGGGCCGGGTGGGTTTTAGTGTGGAGGTCCCACACCGGGCCGGGTGGGTTTTAGTGTGGAGGTCCCACTCCGGGCCAGGTGGGTTTTGGTGTGGAGGTCCCACACTAGGGTGGGCGCATTTTGGTGTGGGGGTCCCACGCCAGGCCGTGTAGGTTTTAGTGTGGAGGTCCCACGCCGGGCCAGGTAGGTTTTGGTGTGTCCTCCCGCTCCCCATCACAGGAAAGGAGGAGCTCCTAGTTCTGAGGCCACTCTGTGCAGGGCCTGGCATGCAGTGAATATTTGCCGTTGTCACAATCACTGCCATCACCAGCAGCTGGGCAGGGGCAGTGTGAAGGGTAGACAGTGCAGTACCTGATTGCAGGGTTGATCCTGTGCCCTAGGGTGCCTGTTGCCCTCTGCGAATTTAGGCAACCTTGGCTTTGGTGGTCCTGGGACCTGGGCCTGGCCCCATGTCTTCTCTGGCCCAGGCAGGCTCTCCTGAGTCACCTGTGCAGCTCCCCAGAGGATGACAACCTTGAGCACAGGCTGAGGGGCCAAGAGACCATCTGCCCAGGCCGGGACCCACCGTCTGGACCTCTGCGGGAACTTGGGGTACCCCCACCTAGAGCCGCTAGAGGAAGCCTGGGTACCACAGCCAGTGTAGAGCAGTGAGCTTCTGCCATTCACGGTAATGGGGCTGAGCCAGGCCTGGGCAGCTGTTGGCTCCAGAGATGACAGGGGCCAAGTTCCCAGGAAGGAGGATGGGTGCCTTATAAGAGAACCCTTTGCGGGCAGCACTTCCTGGCAGTTGGAGCTGCCCAGAGACGGGGGTCCAGAGGGTCCCTCGGGACCTGTCTGGGTACCTCTTGGTTCCGTCCTGCTCCCCTAGAAGGGGAGGCCTGCCCAGGGGTTTGTGACTGAATACCAGGCCCAGGGGAAGCCACTGCCCCGGCCACCACTCATCCACAACCACTCAGATTAAGGCAAACGAGTAGTGAGAATAAATGCCTCGCAGAGCAGTTCCGGAAATTAGATTTTTCCCCTTAAGGTCACTCACTGCACTGGAAAATTAACCAATATTTTCCTAATCGAAGCGGGGCTGTTTCTTCCTTGGAGAAAGGTGGCCACCCTTCCGGCGCTCCTCATTCGTCTTAGAGGCAGCTGCTCCCACGTGGGCTCTCATTTTATTAAATAAACTCCGGCTTTTGTGGCCACCTTGCAGTGCCCCCCGCCCCGTGTCCAGGGAGAATGGCCTTGGGTGTCGGGCGCAGCACTGTCCTGCTGCCACTGTGGCCACTGTGGAGTTACCTTCCGTCTGCAGCCCCTCAGGGCCCTCCTGGAGCCGGCATCTGCTGATCCGTTCTCACCTGTACTCCAGGGCCTCTTTACACCCAGGTCCCACCTCTAGCCCAGGTGGGAACAGGGAGCCTTCTTGAAGCCTCGCCTAGGACCCCGGGATACTGCCACTTCCTGCTCTTGGGTGTGGGCCACGCTGAGCACTACTTCTTGGAGCCTGTCCAGCAGTGTGGGCTGAGGATGGCCTGGACTCTACCACCTCAGTGAGGTCCTGGCTGCCCCCTGCAGACAGCCCTGAGCGTCCCCACCTGCCTGCCACTGTCTCCATGGGGTAGCCGACCATCGGGGGTCTGGACAGCACTTAATAAAGCAAAGCTTCACCCGGATAAGGCATCCAGGCTGCTTAGTGGTCTCTGTGCCCACAAAACATTACTTGTGAAAATAAGGACCTGTAGGAGTCGTGGGCTGGAAGGACGGCTGGTAAACATGGCCCCTCCTCACTTGGACACCCGTGCTGCCAATAACGAGGACATGGATGAGCTTCACACAGAGCAGTGCTGCCCAAGTGCCGCTGAGTGAAGACGCCCTCGATGGCCTCATACAGCATCAGCTCCCTGATACCACATGCACGTGTGCGTGTGTGTATATACACATGCACCTGTGCTCATGAACAGGCCCAAAGGGCCATGTGCCATCGCCTCGGTGTCCCTGCTGGTGTGATCTGAGTGACTGGGTGACAGGTGATGAAGAGTGTTATATTTCAAAATAGTGTGAGCAGGCGGGTGTCCTATGGAGGCACAGACCAGTGGGCAGGGATCTCAGCTGGGGGCACACAGTCCTGTGGGGAACCTGGGCTCCCCCTCTGGGGACATGGCATCCCCTGAGGTGCTATGGGCAGCAAGGTCACCTCTGAGGTCTCTGGCTTGTCCCAAGCAACCCACAATTAAGTGACATCTTCCTCCTTCTCTGGACCAGCTGTTTTACAGAGCAGAGCTCAGCTTCCCCGTCTGCCGGGGTTCAGCCAGGGGCTCTCAGGACCAGAGGCACAAATCCCCAGTGGGCAGGGCCAGTGGTGCCCCTGCTGGCTCCACAGCCTTCCCGTGACCCCCGTCTTCTGCTTCTGGTAGGGCCTCGAATCCCAGGAGCTCTTGCTTTCCCATAAGAAAAGCAGCTGTGAAGCATTGCCAAGGCTGGTGACTGGCCCCAGCCTCAGGGGAGACAGCGAGGAGTGCCATGGACTGTGGCGAGCTCAGATGGTGTGTTCTGTTCAGCGCGTGGGCCTGGCATGTCCAGTGTTCAAACAGAGCTGGAAACTTCCCGTTTCTAACAACACTCTAGATCCAAGAACACACCTGGAGGGAGGCTCGGCCCGCGGGCTGTCCGTCTGCCCTGCCACACATGCAGCCCACCCACACCTCTGTCTACCCAAGTGGCTTATGCTTAGCCACACACACCAGGGAGCCTCTGCCGGGGCCGGTAGTGTTGATGCGTCTGGCGTGGGCCACTTGCTGGTCAGCGTCTGTGAGTCCCGACCCTTCCTGGGGCTGCAGCAGGCGTGAGTGTTGCTGAGGGAGGGAGAGTAGCTGCGGACCCAGCACTGATGGTGACACTAGGCCTGTGTGCCCTGAGGTCTGTGTGTCCCGAGGAGCACCTCCACCATCGGTCCCTCTGCACAGACCCCAGCCGTCCCACCACATCCCACACTGGGACTCATAGCCACTTCTCAGTCATGAGAGCCCACAGTTTATTTGAAAACCAGAGTGGTCAGGGGCCAAGACCAGCTGGCATCTGGATAGTCTGTTAGCCCTGGTGATGCCGGCTGTGCACTGAGCAGCTGCATGGGTGAGATGGGGAGCATCGCAGGTCACAGGGACTGCCTGCCCCTCAGCACATGGGAGCCTCACTGGATACACACAGTGAGGGGTGGACTGGAGCCGGCCAAGGGGAGCCACATAGCAAGCACGTTTCGTGTTCTGGGCCCAGGTATGCTGAAGTGATGGGGACCAAGGCCTGCCCAGGGCCCAGGGCTGAGGCCTCCCTACTGTGTGTGTGCAGGCTTTGGGAGGTAGGCCAACAGCAGCTGTTGGAGGGGGCAAGGCCTGCCCAGGGCCCAGGGCTGAGGTCTCCGTGCTGTGTTCCTCTGGGTTTCAGGAGGTGGGCCAACAGCAGCTGCCGGACAATGCCAGAACTGGCCTGGTCGCTCCCAGGAACCTTCCAGCTGAGCTTCCCTGCAGTGGCTGCTTGGTGGGGATGGGGTTGTACAGGTCAGAGGACAGCTAGAGGGTAGAGGTCTCCATCCTCTCCTGGGAGATACGTCAGGCCCTCCACTTCTTCCTGAGCCACGTAACACTGCACGCCCCAGTCCAGCCCTTAGCCTCCATGAGCACTGCCTGCCATGCCAGGTTTGCTGCTCCGTAGTCCAGCAGCTCCTGCAGTTCCAGCATGTTCAATGTGTCCCAAAAGAAAACTGGTGCTTACTAAACAGAAAAGGACAAACAGTTGGAAAAGACGTGTGGCCTTCAAATACCCAGCATCAGGGAGGAACTCCCTGTTCCCAGGACAGATGGGAAAGTCAAAGGCCTTTAAAACATCATTTCCGAAATTAAATCACAGAAAGATACCTGGCGGACATGAGGAGATTATCTGTATTCCATTCTTGGGGCTAAGGAGCAAATCAGCTGCAGAACATGTTTTGAAACATCTCTTTGTAATGAATGTGGTCAATGGAAATGCAGCACTATCAGCAGGACGTGACCCTCCCACTGCAAGATGAAGAGCCTCCTGTGATACTATTCAAGCCCCACCAGCCAGCTGAGAGCAAACAGCAGATTCTTACAGGCTGCAGGTGCTGATGGAATGGAAAAGGCACTTCACACATCTTGCACACACAAATTGCATCAAGCTAGTATTTTTTGCAAAGAATGAAGCACTTCCTCCCCCTTGGCTCCTACTGGGGGGGGTCTGGAGCAGGGACACCGACCTAGGGCTCCTCATCCCCTAGCTTTGGGAACAACACAAATGCAAACACAGCATGTCTTCCTGAGCTGCGGGCAGACACTTGGTCACCCTTTCCTTCCGATCACTCCTGACACAGGGAGCTCCTGGTCCCTGTGACCTCCCAGGCCCGGGCAGTAACTTGTGGCTGGACACACTCGGCCCCAAGCAGCCCCTGGCATCTGTAGTCTCCGGTTCCAGAGGGCACCTCGGGCACGAGTGATCCTTGGCATCTCATGGGGTCCCTTAGGCACTGGCTCCCATGGTGGCTGTGGCATCATCCATCCTGCTGGCGTTTAAAAGCCCCCTGAGCCCCTTACGGAAACCCTGTCCACAAGGGCTGACCCCCTTTTTGTTCACTCTCCTGACTGGAACCTAAAGTGTCTCTGTAGAGCTGGAAGAAGGGGCAGTGTTCAAGGACCCGGTGCTGCCAGCTGTGCAAGTCCAGGGATGCAGTGCTGGAGGTGGCTTGTGTTGCTGACCAGCCCCTAGCTCCGTGGGAAGGGCAGTCAGGGGATCCCAGTGCTAGAAGGTTCCCCACTCTGGTCTAGGGCAGTTCTGGATGCTGGTGCTTTAGGGAGAGGCCTGGGGTTTCGGCTACAGCCTGAGACTGCCCGTGTGGTCCCTTCTACAGTGACACTGAGCACATGTGCACATCTCCTAGTCATGGGCACCATCCTGGCACCAACTGAGTCACCCGGTCTGTTCCTGGGCACCTCCAGGGAGTGTGGAGAGAAGAGCCTCGCACAGCTTTGCCCCCAAAGCAGCAGGAGGCCTTTCCTAGAGCCTGGAGGGATCTCGGCCTCCCCAGAAGCAGCTCCTGGCTCTGAAAGCCCAGGAGCCCGAGGACAGAGAGAACATCCTGCCCTAGGCAGCGTGGAGCGTCTCCTAAACAGTGTGCTTCTCGTGATCCGGAGCCCCATGCGTTTCTGCGTGGAGCATGTTCATCCCCTAAACAGCACTTCCTCCCCATGATCCAGAGCCCCATGTGTGTCTGCATGGAGCATGTCCGTCTCCTAAAAAGCGCCTCCTCCCCATGATCTGGAGCCCCATACGTGTCTGGAGTGTGTCCATCTCCTAAACAGCGTGTTCCTCCCTGTGCATGTCTAGAGCATGTCCATTTCCTAAACAGCGCCTCCTCCCCGTGATCCAGAGCCCCACGCGTATCTGGAGCATGTCCATCTCCTAAACAGCACCTCCTCCCCGTGATCCACAGCCCCATGTGTCGTCTGTGTGGAACATGTCCATCCCCTAAACATCACATTTCTCCCTGTGATCCAGAGCCCGATGCATGTGTTTGTGTTTGGGCGCTGCTGTTGTGGTCTGAGCCCCTGTGTCAGGGCAGCTGAGGGAGGTGGTGAGGGCTGTGTAACAGAGCAAGGTCAGAGCCGCCGGCCTCTCCCACATTGACATTCTGTGCACTGCCTGTGTGTGATCAAGTCTCCCTCTGGAGTGCTAGGCCCTACGTCAGCATCAGAAAAGCTACCGATGAGCTGGGAATCATGCGTCTCCCAACCCCGAGCCCAGCGGGCTGCCAGGCGTTAAGCGGCTGGGGCAGGGTGGTGCTGGCCCCTTCTGGTCCAACTGGTCAGCATGTCAGGCACACGGGTTGCTTACTCAAGCATGAGATTTTGGCAGGGGGGCATGTGGGGCCACCACACTTCTCCCCAGGGGCCACACAGAGGATGGCAGAGGGACCCTGGGAAAGGGCTGATGCTTGCCAGGTCCCCATGGAGCCCCTGGCAGGCCGCTCCATGGCCAGATGTGAGTTGAGCAGTTCAGCCATGTGTGAGGCTCCATAACGCTGGCCAGGACACACCTGGAGTTGCGGGCTTTTAGTTGCCTTCTAGTGCTGGTGAAACCACACTGGCTTGTACAAGTGTTCCAGCGCAGGTTCCACTCGCAGCCTTCCCCAGCTCCACCTGCATCCCAAGCGTGTGCCCACGCCCCTTGGAGGAAACCAGACTTCTGAGTGTCCCCTCCCTGCCCTAGCCATGGAGTGGCCACGGCCTAAATGGAAAAGACTCAGAGGCTGAAGGCGGAGGGGAGGTTTGAACCTCACTGAAATCAGCGGGAGCTGAGATCGTTTCAGCATCACCCACGCTGTCTGGGTAGGAAGTGACTTTGTCTCCACATGGCCTGCCGAGGGGCTTCTTCCTCCAGCGGGCTCTCCTGGGCACTCTCTCCAGGCAGGCAGAGCTGGGACAAGGTGCAGTGCTCCAGAAGTGAGTCTTAAGCCCAGGTCTCCTCCTGGCCTTGGTTTCTGACTGCTTTGTGTGAGGAAGGAAGCCCCCAGGAGGAAGCACACACTTTGGCAATGAGACATTTTAATTGCATCTTAAAATAGCATTGCAGTAAAGAACACTAAACCGTGACTAACCAATTACACTTCAGGAAGCCCTCAGCATAGTCAGACATGGGGAAGTGTGGACAAGCTGCCCACTTGTGGACGTCCATCAAGCACCCTCAGGAGGGGCTGGATGACAGAGGAGGTCCAGACCCCACCCCCGCCCCTTCCCGAGGTTCAGCCTTCATTGCAGCCTCCCTGGCTGTGAGTGACTACTCTGCAGGAGCTCCCCAGGGCCAGCTTTGCCTGAATGTGGAAAACGGAAGGAAGAGGGTTGCTGTTTAGTTGATGTACTGCTGAAGAACCCATAAGGCCCAGGAAGACAGAGAAAGAGGCAGAAAGAGCATCCTTCAGGGTGTAAGGTGAACCTAGCTTGCTTTCAGAGGAGCAGGGCAACAGGGGCACCCAGACTCTGATTGCACAGGATTCCAGAACTGTGCCATCGGGGTCTCGTGTGTGGTCTTGGTGGAGAATGATCAGGGCTGTTCTCCAGCCCCCACCATCCAGACGGTCCTCAGAGGGACTCACACCCTCAAGGAACACACTACTGGGAAGCCAAGATGCCATTTCAGTACCAGCTGCCCCACTGCGGGCTTAGCTTTAAGGCTGTGCTGGAGCCCGGCCTTGGACTCACCCCATACAGTCCCTGAGCTCCAGGCAGCTTGCCCTCCCTAGCCAGAGTGAGCCCCGAGACAGTCCGTGTGCAGAGCCACAGGGAAGGGGAACTTGGGCGACAGGCTGACGCGTGGGGACCCAGCTATGCAGCACTCAAAGGCTCTGCCCACCCTCCCCTCCAGGACACAGCCTGGCAGTGCCCCAGGTCTTGGCTGCCTTATGGGGGCCCAGGTGAGGAGTGGCAGGTAGAGGCCTGCAGCTGCAGGCAGTAGCTGCTCAGTAAATCATGGACCCAGCGACAGACGAAGGCCTCCCTTGGAGACCTGAGGAAGCGCAGTGGTCTGTCCCTTGCAGGGCCTTGGTTGGCTCATTACTCAGCTCGCTAAGGACAGGCCTGGGGGACACTTGAGCACGTGGCATTGTGGCAGCTCAGGCTGGAATGTGCTGGAAGGGATTCCGGTGGCCTGAGGACTGGGAGAACCCTTCCCAGCTGACCCTCTGGATTCTGAGTGCAGGGCCGAGCCTGGCTGTGACGGCCGAGACCAGGTTCCTAGTGTAAGGCCACCTCAGGCCTCCAGGACTAGAGCCACAGGAGCTGCTGGGCTTCCACAGGGCCACGGGGTACGGCCAAACAGAGTAGGAGCACTGGTGGGAGGGGTATATGTGAAAAGTGAAATCTGTTGCTACTTCCTCTAGCTTAATTACCGGCATGGCAGTTGCAGAGTTGAAATGCAGCTTTGAAAGCCTTTGTGAGTAATTAGTGTCAAACACACAAGATCTACAAAGCTATAAACTCGCAGCTTGGTGATATTACCAAGTACTAATTAAGAAAGAAAAAAGAAAATTCCCTTTCATGATCAGATTTTCAGCCCTGCCAAAGATGAAAAGCAAGGCAATTTGCAGCCGATGGCAACACCGGAGGGTAAGTTGCGTCCACAGGAAGATGGCGGCCACTTACCCTCCGGTGGGGACTAGAAGTGCAGCGAGCACACAGGGCCCAGTGAGGGCTGGGGTGGTGATGGCATGGCTGTGCCTGGCTACCGGTTGTGCCTTCTCGGCCAGGGAGCGCCGGACCCAGCAGGGACGGAATCCCTGCTCAGGAAGAGGAGACTTGTGTGAGGGCAGAGGCAAGGCACCTGCCCAGAGGATCAGGGGTCTGCCCATTTCACAGTCGGGGACACTGGGGCTGAGCGCACAGCCAGGACAGTGACAGCGGAGTCATGGCCAAGACCATCTGCCCAACAAGGGAAGTGGTGTCCGCCTTCCTTGGTGGTTGGGGAAGGCTGAACCAGCCCCCTGGGTCCCCACCGGCCTCAGGCACTGTGGGCTCATCCAGCTTCAGGCAGGCGTCAGGCCACTGGCCTGGGAGACTCCGAGAACAACGGCTTCTGTGTCATGAGTGGCATGGCACCTGCTTTTATCTTGGGGGCCCACAGCTGCCAGGAGAGGCCTGGCTGAGGCCAGGATGCTCAGCAGCTGGTTCCATGACTTCCTCTTTGCTGAGGAGGTCAGGACAGAAACTTCTAGATGCGTCTCAGCTTGGTATAAAACAAAATTTCTGTGCCTCTGCCACCGGCCTGTGAATGACTTCTCATCTGTTTCATGAGATATAGTTTCTTCCCTGTGGGCATCAGACACAGCTAGGTGAGACTCAGAGCCAGGAGCCACCCTCGACCCCATGTGAGCGACTGGAGATACGAAATTCTCAAAGTCATGTCACTTTCAGGGATATTTTTAACAGGACTAGGAAGCACAGCTCTCGTTGGCGGCAGTGTGCTCTGGTGCTTAGGCAGTGGGCAGCAGCCAGGCTATTGGGACGTACTCAGGCCTGACAGGACCCCCAGAGCCGCACCTGCCCCCCACAGAGTGCAGCCGGTCTGGGAGCGGACTTGGATGCATCAACTCCCACCAGCCGCGGGCAGTGGAGAGCTGTGCGTGGCCCAGAGGTGGGCGTCCACATCCAGGCTGCAAACGCACAGGGACCACCTGGGCCTGCCGAGGTTTGCTCTATCCTGGCTCGGCCTACATGGCTCCTCACTGGTGGTGCCGTCTGCATGGTCCACTTGTCCAGGTCAGGGCTGGGTCCCAGCCCAGGCATGCAGGGGTTGTGCAGTGACGTTGGGCAGAGGGAAGCTGCTCAGGTCCAAGTAAGCAGAGAAACTGCATGCCCAGGCAGCTAAGACCTTGAACTGCAGGAGCCTGAAGCTGCTGTGGCTGTTTTATTGTTTTGTTTTGAGACAGAGTCTTGCTCTGTCACCCAGGCTGGAGTACAGTGGCATGATCTCAGCTCACTGCAACCTTTGCCTCCCTGGCTCAAGTCATTCTCCTGCCTCAGCATCCCCAGTAGCTGGGATTACGGGCCCCTGCTACCACACCCGAATTTTTTTTTTTTTTTTTTTTTTTTTTAGTAGAGATGGAGTTTTGCCATGTTGGCCAGGCTGGTCTCAAACTCCTGAGCTAAGGTGAACCACCCGGGGTTGGCCTCCCAAAAGTGCTGGGATTACAGGTGTGAGCCACAACACCTGACTTGTTTTACTGTTTATAGTGCGGTTCTGTTACTGCTAGGACAGATACTTACACAGCCCAATTCGAAGACTGTGCAGAGAGGATATCTCAGGGCACACTGCAGTCAAGGAAGGCTCTGTGGAGGAGGTGGCCTGGAGCTTGGGCTCATGGGTGGATTCAAGTTTGTCCATCTGGGTCAGGGAGACATTTCTGGCCACAGGACCTCATGTGCTCATGCTAAGTGTCTCCAGGGCACCCGGTGTGCAGGGAGAGCTGAGGGGTAGGCCTCAGGCTCCAGGCCAAAATTGGGAGAAGAGAGTGTCAGACCTGGGCCTGGGGGATGGCTTTGATGTCATCATCATGGGGGATGGTTGAAGAAACGGTGGATTGTGGCTCACCCATCTGGCCCTCACCCATGTGGAGTGCCCGCCATGGTGGGCCCCGCTGCAGGTGCTGGGCACACAACAGTAATGTGGAGGTCCTGCTCAGCCTGGGCGCGTTTTCCAGAACAATTGGAGGGTCGATGCCCTGGCATGATCTGTGCTCCGTGCCGGGGTAGTTCTCAGGGAGGGAGGAAGCCCAGGCCATGGCTGTGGGTAGACCTGTGGCTTGTTGACATGGTACCCAGCTGCCCCGCCTCCCAAGCTGTGAAAAGCCTAGGACCAGCCAGGTCCTCCATCCAGATGGTCTCTGACATTGCCCTGGGGGTTAGGGAGGGGAGTGAGGGATGTTCTTCTAACTGAATGGCCTGGGCCACCTGGAGCCCTTCTGGTCCACTGCCTCCCAAGCCAGCACATCTCATCAGTTGCGCACTTAAAACTGTTAGAAAGTTACTCCTTTGACTAAGTCGGAAATGCTCTCTGTGGTCTTGTGGATCTGCCTCCAGTTCCCCAGGACATTTAGTTTTTGGAGGCTTTGTGAAGAGGCTGGGGGTTTGTCAGCCCCACTTGGAAGCGAACATGATGGTTCCCCACCCTGGTCCCAGCTTTTCCTGTGGGCAGCTGGCCTGAGAGTCAAGCCACTCCCCAGGTCATGGCACGGGGCGGGCAGGACACTTTACTGCCTGGCAGGAGGCAGAGCCTTCCCCAGGACCCTGAGTGTCTGTCCTGGGCGGGGACTAGAAGTTGACCTCTCGACCCCAGGCAAGCCCACCCAGCCCCTCCCCTCACACCCTGCCCCACCTGTACTGAGCTTCACCTTTTGCCTCCAGCCTAAATGACTGGAAGAGTCTATTAGGGAGGGCCTCTCTGTCACTCTGAAGAACAGGAACAGGACGTTCCTGCCCCAGGGCATGGAGGTCTGCAAGTAGGACCCTGCAGTGGTTGGCCAAGCTCAGGCCACATGAGCTGGGACTGGCAGACAGCTCCTGCCTGCCTCAGATCTGGGGTCTGGACCCTTTGCTGGCCACCTGGAGCCTGATGTGTCTTTGCACACTCTGTTCTTGTCCCCTCCCCCCAGGGCGTGCCCCCTCCAAGGGTGTGCCTGGGACCTTAGGTGGTCTTACCTGTGAGTCATACCTTCTTCTTGGCCAGGGGCTGTGGACAGCAGGATGTTCACCCTGTGGTGAGTGGCTGGGCCTTTCTCATGAAGCAGCTTGATTGAGATGTCATCTGCGTAGCCATGCAGCCATCTCCACAGTCCATCTAGGAACACTTTCATCACCTCCGAGGAGATCGTGCCCTGTAGCCATCCCCTCCCAGTCCCAACCTTCGGCAGCTGCTGCCTGCATTCTGTCTCTAGAACTGTGGCATTGCAGGGAGATGGGATCAGTGGCGAGTGGTCTCTGGTGCCTGGCGTCTTTCGCTGAGCATGAGGTTTTCAAGGTTCATTCACATTGGACCATGAGCTGACACTCCATTTGTTACTGATGAATCATATGGTCTACTGTGCAGATAGACCACATTATCTGTTCATCAGCTGATAGAATATTTGAGTTGCTTCCGTTTGGGGCTGTTACACATAGTGCTGCTCTGAACCTTCATGTACAAGCTCATGTGTGGAAATGCATTTTCGTTTCTCTCGGGTATACACCCATAGGAGGAAGCGCTGGGTCACGTGGTAATTTAATGTTGAGCTTCATGAGGAGCTTCCTGTTCTCCCAGTTTCTCCCCATCCTCTCCAACACGTGCCACTGTCTGCATTTCCATCATGACCATCCCAGGGGCTGCAGGCACCGCTGGGTTATAGGGTCCGTGCAGCTCCTGAGATTCACATACAAGGTGTGAAGTGGGTGTTGCATGGGTTTTGGGGTGGAGGGACTGTGGCCCCTGCGTGAGGTTAGGAACATATTTCCCAGTCTAGGCACAGCTATTCGGGATTTGCTTCTAGACACCCAAGAGGGAGTAGTTGTGTCTAGAGAAGCAGCACGCTGCCACATTTCACCGGGTCTGCCTGTGCCAGCCAGAAGTGCCCCCATGCCACCATCTCCTCCTGCAAGGGCTTCCCTGTTTGTTGAGCCTGCATTATTGATGAGCCGCCGTTCTTGTATATACACACCCAAGAGGCTGTCACCACAGTCAAGGCAGTGAACAGACCCTTTGCCCCCAGATCCCAGGCCCCTGTATAGCCCACCTCACCCCTCCCACTGCAAACCCAATCCCAGGCAGCTACTGATCCTTCTGTGTTTCCTGTCATGTGGATTCATCCACATTTTTAGAATTTCTCTAAGTAGAATCACACAGTATCTAGCCTTTCTTGTCTGGCTTGTCGTAATTATTTTGAGATTTATCCACGTTGCCATGATATCAACGGTTCATTCCTTTAAAATCATATTTCTTTATCCGTCCAGATGTTGATGGGCATTTGGGTGGTTTCCAGCTTGAGGTTATTGCAAATAAAGTTTACAGTGAATGTTCACATGCAAACTTTGCATGACATTTATGTCCTTTTCTCTTGGCGGAATCGGAGTGGAACTGCTTGATTGTATGGTCAGCGTATGTTTAACTTTTCAAGTTGCCAAGCTGTTTTCCAAAGTGGTTGCACCATTTTTCATTCCTATCAGCAGTATAGGAGACATCTACTTTCTCCACACTGTCACCAGTACTTGACATGATGAGTCTTTTTAATTTCAGTCATTCTAAGTGGAGACTAATGGCATCTCATTGCAGTTTTAATTTGCATTTTCCTAATGACTAGTGACATTGAGCACCTGTTCCTGTGCTTACCTGCTGTGCTTCAGTGAAGTGCCTGTTCACATCTTTTGCTAATTATTTATTGGGTTATATGTTTTCTTAATGAGATTTGAGATTTATTCATATACTCCAGATGCAAATCCTTTATTAAATATATACATTGCCAGTGTTCTTTCCTCATGTATGACATGTCTTTTCATTCTCTTAACAATGTCTTTTGAAGAGCAGACATTTTTAATTCTGATTAAGTCTAACTTACCAGTGTTTTCTTTTATTGAGTGTGCTTTTGGTGTTGTATCTAAAAAATCTTTACCTAACCCAAGGTCACAAAGACTGCCTTCATTTTTTCTGCTAGTAGTTTTCTGGTTTTAAATTTACATTTATGTTCATGATCCATTTTGAGTTTTTTTTTTTTGTATATGGCACAAGGTCTGGATTGACTATTTATTTATTTATTTTGCATATGAAAGTCCAGTTACTACAGCATCAAGATTACCCTTCTTCACTGAATGGCCGCCTGCATCTTTGTCAAAAGTTCATTGTCCACATATGTGTGAGCCTATGACAATTGCCTTTTATCTTCTATATTAATACCATGCTGTTTTCATTACTGTTTTGAAGTCGAAACAGTAAGGTGTTAGCCTTCCAATTTTGTTCTTTTTCAAAGTTGTTTTGAATATTCTAGGTTCTTTGCATTTCCATATGAATTATGGACTCAGCTTTTTTATTTCTACCAAGAACAACAACAACAACAAAAACAACACACACAAAAAAAAGCCTGCTAGGATTTTGATTGGAATTACGCTGACTCTATAGATCATTTTGGGAAGAATTGACATCTCAACAATATGGAAACTTCTGTCTATGAACAATTTCTCTCAGCAGTGTGTTCTCATTTTCAGTGTGCAGGTGTCAGAGGCATTTGAACCAGAGTGACTCCATCTTGAGTAGGGACTGGGTAAAATAAGGCTAAGACCTACCGGGCTGCATTCCCAGGAGATTAGGTGTTCTTAGTCACAAGGTGAGATAGGTCAGTAAAAGATGCAAATCACAAAGACTTTGCTGATAAAACAGGTTGCAGTAAAGAAGCTGGCCCAAAACCCACCAAAACCAAGACAGCCATGAAAGTGACCTCTTGTCATCCTCATTGCTCATTATACTGTAGTTGTAATGCACTGGCATATGAAAAGACACTCCCACCAGTGCCATGACATTTTACAAATGCCATGGCAACGTCAGGAAGTTACCCTATATGATCTAAAAGGGGGAAGAACACTGAGTTCTGGGAATTGCCTACCCCTTTCCTGGAAAACTCATCAATGATCCACCCCTTGATTAGCATATAATCAAGAAATAACTATAAGTCTTAGTTGAGCAACCCCCGTCCCTGCTCTGCCTAAGGAGTAGCCATTCTTCTGTTTCTTTACTTTCCTAATAAACTTGCTTTCACTTCACTGTATGAACTTGCCTCGAATTCTTCTTGTGCAAGATCTAAGAACCCTCTCTTGGGGTCTGGGTCGAGACCCTTCCCGATAACATAGGTATTTCACACCTTTTTCAGATTTATGCCAAGCATTTTAGGTTTTGACATGTTTAATTTCTGTTGCTACTATATAAAAACAATTCATTTGCATATTGGTCTTTTTATTTTGCAACTTGGCTAAACTCATGTTAGTGCTAGTAGCTGAGTACACTTGCACTTCCACTTATTCACACTGGATGCTTGTGAAGTTTCTTGTTCTTGTGTTATTTCACTAGCTAGAACCTCTAGGATGATGTTGAATACAAGCTGTGAGAGTGAACATTCTCATCCTATTTCAGATCTGAGGGAGAAGCATCCAATCTTTAGCCATTAAGTGTGGTATTCTCTGTACGTTGTTCATAGATACCCTTTCTCAGACTGAGGAAGTTCTCTTCTAATCCTAGTTTGCTGAGAATTTTTTTTTTTTTTTTTTTTTTTGGAATGCCAGTTGGGTTTGATCGGATGTTGAGTTGATCATATGGTTTTCCTTTTGTACTTTGTTAATATGTGGAATTACTTTGATTTTCTAGGGTTAAACCAACCTTGTATTCTTAGGATAAACCCCACTTAGTCATAAAACATTATCTTTTTTGTATGTTATTGGATGTGAATTGCTAACCATTTTGTTTTGAATTTTTGCATAAATATTCCTTAGCGTTGTTCCATAATTTTGAGGGGCATATTATAATGTCTTCTGATTTGTGTATCATAGTAATGCTAGTCTCACAGAGTGAGTTGGAAAGCATTCCTCCTCTTCAGTTTTCTTTGACAGTTCATGTAGAATTCTTGATCAAAATAAACTGAAAAAAAGAGTTAATGTAGAATTGGTATTATTTGTTTTTTAAATGGTTGATCCAATTCATCAGTAAACCCATTGAACCTTAAGGTTTTCTTCACGAGAAGGTTTTAACAACACATCAGTGTCTTCTGATAGACATAGCATTATTCACATTATCCTTTTCTTTGCCGGTAAGCTTTCATAGTTTGTGTCTTCAGAAATTTGTCCATTTTATCTGTTTTCAAAGGTCTTGGCATCAAGCTGTTCATCATTTCTCTTACTGTCCTTTTAACATCTGTAGGATCTGTAGTGCTATCACCCCTCTTGTTCTTGATTTAGTAATTTGTCTCTTCTCTTTTATTCCAGGTCAGTCTCGCTAGAAACAGCTTTTGGTTTTATTATTTCTACTGCCTTTTTGTTTTCTTTCACCAATTGTTGCTTTCATCTTTATTTTCTTTATTCTGCTTAATTTGCCCTTCTTATTTTAGATCCTTAAGGTCGGAGCTAAAGTCTCTGATTTGAGACCTGTATTCTTTTCTAATGTGGACTTTCAGTGCTAGTTTCCGCTCTAGTGGCATCTCACAAATTCTGATATTTTGTTTTTATCTTCATTCAGTTCAGATTACTAATCTCCCTTTTGATTTCTTCTCTGACCTATGGGTTATTTAGAAGTGTGTTAGTTTCCACATATTTTGAAAATCTCCCAATGCCATTCTGTTATTAATTTCTTATTTAATTTTATTGTAATCAGAGAACATTCTCAGAACAGTCTGACTCCTTTTACTTTTTTTTTTTTTTTTTT
>NW_016108100.1:41920-52433 GCF_001604975.1 Cebus imitator | reverse complement strand
TTTGAGACAGAGTCTTGTTCTGTCACCCAGGCTGAAGTGTAGTGGCATGATCTTGGCTCACTGCAACCTCTGCCTTCTGGGTTCAAGTGATTCTCCTGCCTCCTGCATCAGCCTCCCAAGTAGCTGGGGTTACAGGTACATGCCACCACGCCTGGCTAATTTTTGTATTTTTAGTAGAAATGGGGCTTCACCAGGCCAGGCTGGTCTCAAACTCCTGACCAGGTGATTCACCTACCTCAGCCTCTTAAAATGCTAGTATTACAGGTGCGAGCCACTGAGTCTGGTCACATTTCTTGAAATTTGTTTTAAGGTTCATCCAGAATGCTGTTTGTCTTGGTAAATGTTGTATGTGTACTTGAAATCTATGTGTATGCTGTTTCCTGCTGGAATGTGCTATTGATGTCAAGTAGGTGACATTTTTAATAAAGTTTTCAAAGCTTCTATGTCCTTGCCAATTTTCTGTCTTCCTGTTCTATCAATTATTGATAGAAGAATATCAACATCTCTGTCTGTAATTAGATTTCTCTATTCCTTCTTGCATTCTAATCAGTTTTTGTTTCATATATAGATGGACCCTTTTTATCATTATGAAATGACCTGTATTGCTAGTAATATTCTTCTTTGCTCTGAAATCTACTTTTTCTGATACTGAGTTGCACTGTCAATGAGCAACCTTGGAGATATCACGGATTTGGTGCCAGACCACTGTGAATAAGCCAATATCATGGTAAAGCGAGTCCCATGAATTTTGTTTCCCAGTGCATATAAAAGTTATGTTTATCCTATACTGTAATCTATCAAGTGTACAATAGCTTTATGTCTTTTAAAAATGTACATGTCCTGATTTAAAAATACTTTATTGCTAAAAACTGTTCATGATCACCTGAGCCTTTAGCGAGTCATAATCTCTTTACTGATGGAGGGTCTTGCTTTCATGGTGATGGCTGCCAACTGATCAGAGTGGTGGTTGCTGAAGGTAGGGTGGTTGTGACAGTTTCTTAATAATAGCAACAGGCTAGGCATGGTGGCTCACACCTATAATCCCAGCACTTTGGAAGGCCAAGGCAAGTGGATCACTTGAGGCCAGGAGTTGGAGATGAGCCTGGCCAACATGGTGAAACCCTGTCTCTACTAAAAATACAAAAGTTAGCCAGGCATGGTGGCACATACCTATAATCCCAGCCACTTGGGAGGCTGAGGCACAAGAATCGCTTGAACTTGGGAGGTGGAGGTTGCAGTGAACCGAGATTGTACCACTGTACAACAGCAATAAATTTGGCCACATTGATTGATTCTTCTTTTCATGAAAGATTTCTCTGTAGCATGCAATGCTAATACCATTTTACCTACAGTATAGAACTTCTTTCAGTCTTGGAGCCAATTCTCTCAAACCCTCAAACTGCTTTATCAACTAAGTTTATGTGCTTTGCTGTCATTTTTCAACAACGTCACAGCATTTTTACTAGGAGCAGATTCCATCTCAAGAAACCACTTTGTTCATTCATAAGAAGCAGCTCCTCATCCATTCAAGTTTGATCATGAGATTGCAGCAAGGACAGTCACATCTTCAGGCTCTCTTTCTAATTCTAGTTGTCTTGCTATTTTCACCACATCTGTACATCTTTATCCACTGACATTTTCTTGAACTCCACCAGGTCGTCTGTGAGGGTTGGAACCAACTTCTACAAACTCCTGTTAATGTTGATACTTTAACCTCCACCCAGAAATCACTAATGTTCTTAATGGGATTTAGAATGACAACTCCTTTCCAGAAGGTTTGCAGTTGACTTTGCCTAAATTCACTAGAGTAATCACTACCTATGACAACTATAGCCTTACAAAATGTATTTCTTAAAGAGTAACACTTGAAAGTCAACTGCTCCTTGATCCAGGGACTGCAGAATAGATGCTGTGTTAGCAGTCACAGAAACAAAGTTAAAAACAAACATCTCCATCAGAGCCCAGAAACTAGTTACAATGTCAATGAGCAATAATATTTTGAAAGAAATTTTGTTTTCTGAGCAGGAGGTCTCAACAGTGGGCTTAAAATATTCAGGGAACCATGCTGGTTTGAACAGATGTGCTGTTATCCAGGCTTTGTTGTTCCACTGATAGAGCACAAAGAAAAGACTTAGCATGATTCTTAAGGGCCCTAAGGGCTCATCTACCATTCTGAAAATCTCCATCTTAGCAGTAAGGCCGTTCTTTCTTATCATTCATGTGTTCATTGGAATAGTCCTTGTAATTTCCTTTATGAACTTCTCCTTTGCAGGCTAGCTGTTTTGTGCAAGAGACCTAGCTTTTGGCTTGTCTCGATTTTCAACATGCCTTCCTCACTATTTCTAGCTTTTGATTTAAAATGAGAGACGAGTGACTCTTCTTTCACTTGAACACCCAGAGGCCATTGTAGGGTTGTAAACGGGCCTAGTTTCAATATTATTGTGATTGTTGTGTCTCAGGGAATGAGGAGGCCCAAGGACAAGGAGAGAGATGGGAAATGGCTGGTCAGTGGAGTAGTCAGAACACACACACATTTATCAGTTAAGTTTGCTACCTTATGGGCACTGTTTATGGCGCTCCAAAACAAAGACAGTGATGACATTAAAGATCACAGACCACAGACTACCATAACAGATACATTAATAATGAAAAAGTTGGAAATATGAGAATTACCAAATGTGACAGAGACATGAAGTGAATTCATGCTTTTGGAAAAACAGTGCCCTTAGACTTGCCAGACACAGACCTTAAACTTGTAAAAATGCAGTATCTGTGAAGCACAGTAAGGCAGCCTGTGATGGTATGAGGTATGCTCACGTGAACACAGTGCAGCCTTGGCTTCTGTTAGTGGGCTGTATCCACGTTACTTTTAATCTACTGTGTCTTCATATTTAAAATGTGTTTTTTATAAGCAGGATATAGTTGAGTCTTAAATTTATGTAAAATCTGACAATCTGTGCCCTTTTACTGGGGTGTTTAGGCCATTTACATTTAAATTGATTACTACTTTGATTAGATAAGTCTGTCATCTTGTTACTCGTTTTCTGTTTGTCCTGTCCGTTCTTTGTTCCTTTTTTTCCTTCTTTTTCTGCCTTTCTTGGATTGATTGAATTTTTTACAAATCTATGTGTCTTCTTTTTTGATTTGTTAACTATATTTTCTATCTTGTTATTTTACAGGTTGTGTTAAGATTTAGCATATAGATCTTTAACTCATCACAGTCATCCTCAAATGACTGTGTGTAGTATGAAAATCTGACAGTCACGTACTTCCAGTTTCCAGTTTTGTATGTATTTTATATATACACATGATAAACCCCACAATATTTTGTTTTTATTTCTGTTTAGTCACTTATCTTTTAAAGAGATGTAAATAATAATTTTAAATTTTTTATATGTCTGCACATGCAGCTCCCACCTCCTTACATGGAAGGAATAGAGGTGTTCTTCCTTCTTGTTGTATAGGCCCATGATTGTTTTCATTTTTATTTATTTATTTTTTTTTGAGGCAGAGTCTCGTTCTGTTGCCCAGGCTGGAGTGCAGTGGCACAATCTTGGCTCACTACAACCTCCACCTCCCACGTTCAAGCAATTCTCCTGCCTCAGCCTCCCGAGGAGCTGAAATTACAGGGATGTGCCACCATGCTCGGCTAATTTTTGTATTTTTGGTAAAAACAGTTTCACCATGTTGGCCAGGCTGGTCTCAAACTCCTGACCTCAGGTGATTCGTCCACCTCTGCCTCCTAAAGTGCTGGGATTACAGGCAGGAGCCACCGTGCCCGGCCTGTTATGTAAGCCCATGTTTGCATCCTCATTTTCCTTCCATCTGAAGGGCTTCGTTTAACATTCTTGCAGTGTGAGTCAGCTGCTTTGGGATATTTTAAGCTCTTGCACACCTGAAGAAGTCTTTATTTGTGGGGAAATATTTCCACTGGGTGAACAATTCTGGGCTGACTGCTTTTTGTCTTTCTCTACTTCATAGAGGTGATCTCACTGTCTTCTTAATTCCAGTATTTCCTCCAGGAAGTCTGCTGTCATCCCAATCTTTGTTCCTCTGTAGGTAATTGTCTTTTCTTCCTCTGACTGCTTTTAAGATTTCATCTGTACTATTGGTTTTGAGCAGTTTGATTATGATGTACTTTGATGTCATTTTTCCCCTTTTTTTGGTGGTTGGGGTTCTTTGAACTTCTCAGATCTCTCAGTTTACACTTTTCCACACATTTCAGAAAATTGGGGCCATTAGTTTTTCAAGACTCTTTCCTGTCCCCACCATGTCAGTGATCTGTCCTTGTATAACATTGCTGCAGAACTCAATGGCTTGTGGCTTCCAAGGTCAGCAATCCAAGTGTGGCTGAGCTGGCTCTCTGCTTAGGGACCTCACCAGCCTCAGCCCTCTTGGCTCTGCTGGGGAAGGACCTACGTCCAGGCACACCGACATAGCTGTGAGAAGGATTCTGTTCCTCATCAGTGGTTGGGCCGCTGGGCTTGGTTCCTGTGGCAGCTCCTCGCCACGTGGGCAACTCACACATGGCAGCCAGCACATCAGAGCTCTGAGAACCAGGGTGGGAGCCGCAGAAGTCATGGCCGTTGTGACGCAGTCTCAGAGGGAACAGCCAGCATTTGCACCACACTGTCTGTCAGCTGGAAGTTATGCTGAGGACTGGCGCTGATGTGGGTGACACCTGCAAGTTGGGACCGTCAAGAGCCATTTCAGAAGTGCCTCCGGGACTCCCGCGCCATGTGTCAGGCCACGTGATGTTGTCCCACAGCCCACGCCCAGTGTGCTGCCTTCTGTCTATTTATCTTTTAGTTTTTATGCGCTTTTCTTTTTCTCCTCTGTCTCGTCTTGGACGGTCTCTGTGGCTGCATCGGCAGGTTCACTGAGCTTGTTTCCACAATGTCCGGTCTGCCGTGGATCCACACCCCGCACTTCTCGTCTCCCACCCTGTTGTCTTCATCCTTAGAAGGTCAATTTGGCTCTTCCTTGTCCCTTTTATATCTCTCCTCAACTTTGTGTGCATATGGAGCAAAGTTACAGTGACTTAGTGTGACCTGCCGCTTCTGACATCAGCTCATCTCCAGGTTGGTTTCACTCGGCCGATTTTCTTTGTTGGGTGCTGCGTGGGTGCGTGCGTGCGTGCCTGTGGGTGCATGTGTGCTCCTATAAACTCCCTGGGCTCGCCCCGTCTCTCAGGGCCTGCCACTCTGCATGACTGAAAACTGTTTCGCATCTTATGCCTCATATTCTGGCTGTTTCAGATGGCTGTTTCTGTCCTTGTGGCTCTACCTTGGCTCTAAGCTGCCGGCAGCCCTCTGAGGTCGGAAAATAGGCAGTTTGTCTCCATTTTACATTCAGGAAACTTCAGCTCAGAGAAACAAACTGATGGGCCTAGGGTCCCAAAACAGATGAGGGGGCAGCCGCACAGATAAGCCACAACAGTTAAGAGGGGCGGGCCCTCCCCTTCCCCCTTCCCCTCCCCCTCCCCACCCTGCATCCTCAGCATCTCATTGCCCTAAAATGTCAGCCCCAGCAGCATGGGCCTCATCTGGGCAGGAGGTGAGAAGATGCAGAGGCCATTGCCCTGCCCTCCCCTCCCCTCCTCATTGGGCTCCAGTGAGGAAGGGGTGGTGCTGTCCAGCCCCGGAGGGGAGGACTCCACACCCAGGTGGGGCTCAGGAAGGAATCGGCCCTACCCGCAGGGCTCAGGGAGCCACTGGGCAGTGGTTATGCAGCAGCTCTTCCCTCCTCACCCTGCGTGCCTGAGCTGAGCACCCGTCCTGCCTGCCTCCGGTGTCCGTCTTCTTCCCTTAATGTTTGCTGCGCTCTGCACTCTTACTGACCTCAGGGCCTCCCTGTCTTTCAACCCATACTCAGCCCCCTCTCCCTCCTCCTCCATCCCTGCCACCTCCTCTAACTCACCCCTATGGCCTCCACGCCCTTCCACGGCCCTTGCAGCCGCCTCCCCCCTGCCATGGTGGGTGCCACTCACCAGCAGGGGCTGCTCAGGCTGCCCCACCCCGAGCCCGTGTCCCCACTCCCTCCGCTCCCCTCCGGCTGTGGCTGCAGGAGCAGCTGTGTGTGATTCTAAAGTAGAGCGCTTGTGTGCGAGGGGAGCTGTATAAATAGAATAATAATAATAATAATTGTTGGTTTGGGATTTTTCTACGACTGCTGGGGTGCCTGGCCTTGCCCCCCCCCCACCAGTCACTCTTGAGGGAAAGGTCACCCTTTCTGGGAAGATAAACCCCAATAATGCTGGTATAATTAGCACAGGCAGTATTTAGATGCTTTCCTCGGTACAATTAGGCAGGGATAATTGGCTGAGCTATTTTTCCCGTGCCGGACACACTTTTTGCCAGCTTCCGTTCTTTGGAACTTCATGCCGGGACATTTGTTCTCGGCATTCTGTCCAAGCTGTCCTGACCCAGTTGCCGCCAGGCCTTCAGCACGGTGCTAGTGCAGCAGCATCTGCGAGGCTTCCTTTCGGCCTGGGTGCGTCACCTCCCCCGAGGGACACTGGAAAGAGATGGGAGCTGAGGGCCACGAACACAGCAGGGTGTCCTGGGGTCGAACCTGGACCTCCGGACCAAGAGCTCTGAGGAGCTGAGCTGGGCTGGGCAGGGGGCTGAGGGCCTGCACGGGGTGGGGCTGGGCCAGCCAGCCATGGGCATCCAGAGGCCCTGGAGCCTGAGGTAAGGGAAGGAGTCAGGCATGGGCCAGGGATGAGTCCTGTGGCCAGCTTGGGGGAGGAATCCCTCAGCCAGGGTAACAGACCAGAGGCGGGAAGCTTGCTCTCTCCCCCTCAGAGTGCAGGCAGGCCAGGCAGTGACTGTCAGGACTCCAGGGTGGCTGCTGCTCCCGGGCTGCCCTCGGGCTGTGGGTGTGCAGCAGGTATGCTGGCCCAACAGCACCTGAGACTCCTGCACAGAGCCTGGCTGGGAACTGTGACGCGCCCAGGAGTCCTCGGCATCCTGGGCTGGTGGCACCAGCCGCTTTCACACTGTACCTGACACTTCCAACACTCACCAGCAGGGGCTGCTCAGGCTGCCCCACCCCGAGCCCGTGTCCCCACTCCCTCCAATGGCATAACGATCTTGCCATTATCACACCCAACCTCTGGGATAAAGATCTCGGCTGCAGAGGTTGTGAAGCCAAGCAGCAGCCAAGCTGGGACCTCGCTGGCCTCCAGCCGCCAGAAGCACCTGCTGGGATAAGGGCACACATTACCCAGGTTTATCACCTCTAGACACCGTGGGCCAAGGCCTTCAGCCCCTGGCACTTCTTAGGGGAGGTAAGGCAGTCCTGGGACAGGACAGCCCGAGGGCCTGACTGTGGAGCCTCAGGCAGAGCTGTGTGCACGATGAGACAGCCCAGCACTGTTTACAGGTGCTCTCATGGGTGCCGCAAAGACCCGTGGACAGAGAAAGCTGTGACCCACCTGGAATTCGTCCAAGCTCAACCTGCCGTGCCCTGGCCACTGGATGCTGAGGGGTGTGGGCCTGTGTCTCTGATATCCCAGCAGCCCTGTGACAGGTGGCCTCCAGTGGGCTCTGCTGTGCTACCCTGCCAGCGCCACCCACCCCTGCCAGCTGAGTGGGTTTGTGCTGTGACCCACGCCCAGCATCTGTGGCACCACCAGCCAATATGCCAGCCATGACGCCAGCATGGCACCCCAGGCGCAGGACATCTGGGGCAGGTGGGCAGGCAGCACCGGCCTCAGTAGCCCACAGAGGGGCCCTCCCACAGAGTGTCTGGGAGATGCTGCAGGCGGACGGGCAGGCAGGGGTCTGGGCAAGATGCCCGAGGGTTGCAGGCCAGGTGGTAAGGATTGGTGCTTGCCTGTGTCCGTAATGGGGAACCCGTGTGCTCACTGGCCTGTCTCAAAGCTGTTCCACTCTTGGAGCTATAATTTAGATATGCTTTTTTTCCAAATTGCAAATATGCAGCATGTAAAAAAAAATCTGGAAAATGCAGAGAACCATGAGTCACTTTCCATCCCAACTCTTCGAGCTAACTGCCATTAACATTTTGATGGTCTTCTGAGGGTCCTTTTGCACTGTGTGAATGTGGGTGTGTGAGAGTGTGTGTGGTGCCTCGTGAACTTGCAGGGTTTTCTCACCACAGAAGTTCAAGGCTGACTCTCAGCAGATGCAGCTGAGCCTTCTCCCCAGCTTGTCCTGCGTGTTCATGAAAGTGCCTGGGATGCGTCAGATTCCCAACTTGAGAAGCCCAGATAAGTCTTTTGAAGTTGAAAACACTTTGATTTCCTTACAGTCTCAAGACAAAAAATCTCCCCTTCACTGGCTTTCAGCGTGGGTGTCATCCACAACCGAGGTTCATAGGGGCCTGTGGCTGCCCTGGCAGAGGCCGGCCCGGCACATCCATCTCCTCTCCTGCGGGTCCTGGTCAGGGAGCCTCTAGGGGAAGCCGGGGGGCTCCGGGGCCTGGCAGACAACCAGTCCCCCTGCAGCAAGGTGGGGACAAGGGCGGGAGCAGCTCACTCCCCAGTGGCGCCAGGGCATGGGGCAGCTGCCATCCTCATGGCCTGGGCTAACGTGGGCACAGGGTTTCCCTATCCCACTGTGCTTGGCATCTCCCCTGAGCCCGCTGATTTTATGCACCTGACTTTGCCACGCCTAGTTTGCATACTGGGCTCAGAGAGGTGTGTCAGTGTGCCCAGGGTCCCACAGCTTCCCAGTAGCCAAGCTGAGGTTAGAAGCTAGGTCTGGTGGGCATCAAAGTCCCCGATGCTGGCAGTTCTGCCACCAGGCCTGCACAAGCAGGTAGAGGAAGAGGGGAGGCGTTGAGGCTGGCAGTGCTTGCAGGATGGAGCCGTTTATCTGGAAGGTCTGTCGTGGGCAGGAGGTGGCAGCAGGCTGACTGCCCATAGCTTTCCTGCAGTGTCTAGGGCCGGGAGAGGGAGCAGCCCTGGCTCGGGACCCAGCTGCAAGACGCCCCATCCTCATGCACCTTGCTTCCCTCTCCCTCCCCTGACAAATGGGCCCCCACCATAACTTCCTCTGAGGGCTCCTGTACTCTCCCTGCACACAGCCTAGCTCAGGAGCAGGGCCTGCAGTATGCCAAAGAAGGGAGGATTGGGCTTGAGGGGAGCAGGCACTGGAGCTGTGTCCAGTTAGGCATGCGGCCCTTGCAGATCAGAGCAGGGAATATTCATGCCTCCTCCCAGGCCAGCAGCTGCAGCTTCTCATCTGAAACAAGGGGGTGCTTCTCCCAGGAAGGCCTGTGGGAACAGCGAGCAGGGGTATGTCCGAGAACTTCTGGGTGCTCTGTCCTCACGGTGGCCCCAATACCACAGCCGCAGCCTCTGTGTCCAGGCCACTCTCCAGCCCACTGAGGTCTGTCCTGGGAAAAGAGAGAAACAAGATAGATGTGGGCCTTGCCCTATGGGCCAGGGCATGGGCCAGAATCTCACTTGGGGTAAAGATGCTGCAGTCTCCCCTCCAGGTTCTGTGCACTGGCCTCTCCACATGCTGGGGTCCCTGGGGGCCATGGCATTCTAGGAGAGATGGACAGGGAGATGCTGGTGCCCAGTGGGGTAGCTTGTCCTTTTATCTGCTCCATAGACTCTTTTACTGTGTAATTTCCTAAAATTTTGGTGAGGCCCGTTTATCCGTCTTAATTTTATTCTATGGATTGTGCTTTGGTGTTGAGTCTGACAGCTCTGCCTCATCCAGATCCTGAAGATTTCTTTTTTAAAATAATTCTAAGTTTTATATGTGAGTTCATGATACAGTTTGAGTTAAATTTTATATGAGTTTGGGTCAAAAAATAATTTTTTTAACTAAGCATGTCCAGCTGCTCCAGCACCAGCTGTAGCAAAGACAGGCCTGTCCTTCCACTGAAGTTCCTTTGTGACTTCTCTGTGTCAATTGATAGGATCGTATCATGTTTACTCTTCAGCCTGTTGATACAGCTGATTACATTGATGGATTTTCAAATGCCAAACTAGCCTTACAAACCTAAACTGAGTCCCTCCTGGTCATGGTATAATATTCTTTGTTAGAAAGTGGCCTGGGCATGTCTGTGTGGGTCTCTTTCCAGTTCCCCTGTCCTGTTCCCGTTCTCCACATCTCCCCACTGCCCCAGGTCGGTGCGACGTAGGAGCCGCATAACCCTGTGCTGCAGCTGCTCAGTTCTCAACATCAGGACAGGCAGTTCCTCCACTCTCTTCTTTTTCAAAATTGCTTTCCGTATACATTTTAGAAGAATCTTGTGTATCTCTACCAAAAAAAAAAAATCATGCTGGCCAGCCATGGTGGCTTATGCCTGTAATCCCAGCACTGTGGGAAACCAAGGCAGGAGGGTCGCTTGAGCTCAGGAGTTTGAGACCAGCCTGGGCCACACAGGGACACCCCATCTCTACAAAAAAATGTAGCCGTGAGTGTGCACCTGTAGTTCTAACTACTTGAGGCGTTGAGGCAGGAGGATTGCTTGAGCCTGGGAGATTGAGGCTGCAGTGAGCCAAGACCACGCCACTGCACTCCAGACGGGG